>NC_080044.1:25643122-25676104 GCF_012489685.1 Lotus japonicus
CTCTGAGCTTTCTTCTTGGGAGGAGAAGGAAACTCTGGAGCTGGCGGCAGTCTGCTGACGAAATCATCAAGATCAATTTCGAATCCTTGAGCCCTTAGGTCTTCAACATAGCACCTGATGGCGTCAGGATTGTCTGCCTGTGTCCACAGAGGGTAGTCATTCAGAGGCATCCTTCTGCTTCTGATCTCAGAAGATGTGTCTTCATGAGCAGGAGCAATCTTCTTCTGGACCAAACCCATCTTCTTCAGAGAATTTGCAGTGAAGACATCACTGATGTAACACCCCGATTTCCAGGTGTCACTTTAGTAACCAAAAATAGACTTTACGCTGAAAACAGGTAATTTTTTGTTTGATACCTTTTAAATCAAGCAATAGAAAATAAAGACAAAACCCAACCAACACACAAATATATACACATGTACAGCCTCAGCTGCACTCCCATGTCACGCGCACTCGCAGTGACTCCAAAGTAGTGTGCCCGTAGGCAAATAGTTACAGATCCAGAAGTGTGAGTGAAAAGGTTATAATTACAATCCACTGGGAGAAAGTCGGCCTCAAAATGGCCTAAGCAAAGACTCCTATAGTCCGACTGACTCACTGTGATCCCTCAATAAGAGAACCACACAAAAGCCATGCGTCGGGAACCTACCCCGTCCCAAAAGCAAAACGAATCAGAGCTCTACACAAAATATGACGCCTGCCTAACTCTACCAACCCATAACTGCTCACACATCCGAGTCCTCGGCGAACTGAAGACGGCAAGTTGAAGCTCAGCTCCATGCGTCGTAGAACTTCTTTCGTCAGATGTTCACACTCGTCAGTCCGGTCCTCCATGACCCTTCCCGGTACGTCGCTCGATGACCCACAAACATCGATCACCCAAGCGGTGGGGGCATCCCGATCCACAAGCTCATATCTGATCCCCCCGAGGGAGAGACCATCGAACACCAGTCGGCCATCGACATCTGGCAGCAGGCCGACCGCCCAAACACAAACATACAAAAAAGCCAAGGCGCTAGGGTCAACTCACAGCAATAAGTAGATATACACTCAAATGTGATATGGGGTATAGATATATGTTGATATATATACATATAAACAATCCTAGCATGTTATGGCTCTAACATTGCTTCAATAACAAACAACACACAATCTCAGTCAGCATGAATGTATGCGTGAAATGCACAATATGTATCCGGATTTGTGACGCGTTCCCGTTCGCCACAAGTGAAGCATTTTCACTATGGATGGACCATTCCCGTTATCCATCCTGGATGAAAATCCATCCTGGATGAACCATTCCCGTTATTCATCCTTGGTGAACCATTCCCGTTATTCACCGAATGATGAACCATTCCCGTTATTCATCATTAATGCAAGGTGAACCATTCCGTTATTCACCATGATATGCACAGGTGAACCATTCCCGTTATTCACCGATTGAATGCAACGTGGTTAGCCAAACAACGAATCGTCCTTACCACGAAAGTGTTTAGCTCACAACCCAATCTCAACAAACCCATGAGTTAGTGTCGGTCAATACAACACAACTCGGAGTAAGTGTCGGTCAATACAACACAACTCCATCCACAGAATACACAAGGGTCTAGTGTCGGTCAATACAACACAGCCCAAACAACAAGAGCACTAGGTGTCGGTCAATACAACACGGCTCCACAACAATCCCCAAGAGTACTAGAGTACTCGGTGACTTTCAATCATCACCATAGCTCACCTTAGTGGCTTTCCCCAATTCCGATAACTCTCCAAACCCACAACAAAGTCGACTTTTCCCCGTCTTTCGTAAATATTTTCCCCTTCAGTTCTCCTATGCTTAAACGTTAATAAAAATTGTTTCAATTCGAATTAGTCAAGTTATGAGTTTATTTCTCAAAGTCTAAGTTTCCCAAGTCTTTAGTTTTTCAAAGCTCTATCATTCTAAGTTTTCAAAGATCAACCACCCAAAATACCATTTCCCGGGGAAAGTCTAAGAATTCCAACATATGGCTAAGTCTCAAACCCCACATTTGGACTTGCCTAGGGTTGTTCATCCCAACCCGAAATATCCAAGATCACCAGATCAATGAATCTCCACTCCGAAATTGCGTCAAAACGCTCAATCCAACAAAAAGCACAACATCACAAGTATGGAAAAGCATCATAACATCAACTCATCATCAAAAACAACATCAGATAAAACATAAGTCGAATTTTATCGACGCCTATCATGCAGTCATAGCTAATATATAGTAAGTTGCCCTAACCTCGAGCTGAATCCAGCTTCGGCAAATCAAATCTCCTTCACAGGAATGCCTTGAAACTTCCAAAGTTCCTTCAACTGAACCTCGGAGGAAAAAACAAAGCAGAATCCACACAAAATCGATTAGTTCGATCGCAAAACAATACATAAACGATAGACAAAGCATCAAAGCTTCAGAATACGACAAACGGGTACGAAAGGACAAGTTTTTCGAAAACGAAAAATCCCCTCCCTTAGGAAAAACCCACGGCCAAAAGGAGAAAAGGGCTTCCGGCTCTTTTTCTTCGATCAAATCAGTTTACAAGGTAGTTTTAGGGTAAAAACTAAGGCAAAAAAAACTGTCAGAACAATTTTCGGACAATCGGGCCGAAATACGATTACGCAGGGGCATTTTGGTCCAAAATAAAGGCTCAAAACTTCAAAGTTATCAGTTCTGAAAACAAATTTGACCAGCAACGATCCTCATGATATCCGTGACAAAAAATCCTAAAGGCACGAAGTCAGATTAAGCTTTTACGACAATAAAGTTTCGAAATGTGAGACAAAAAGAGTTTTGAGTCAATTTTTCAGATCCTGGGCAAACTGAATCGCAATCAGAGTTTACTGACAGAGGTTTTAGACTCAGGGAAACATAAGGAACATAACCCAAGCGAGAAATCAGAGAAATCGGACAATTTTAGAAAAAGCTCAAAACTTAGAGCACAGAAAACGGCTTCAGAAACGCAACAGAAACAACAATCAGAGGTAGGAATCGTGTTAGTTACCTTGATACCTAGAAGTAGGGACGAACTGCACGAAGATTGGTCAAGGTTTCGCGGAAATCCTTCTCCCCCCAAGCTCTCCACAATCTCGGCCAAAATGGTGAAAATGAAGAGGATATTAGCTTTTTCGCCTATTTATAGGCGGGCGAAATCGCGGGAAAATGAAAATTTCGCGATTCCGATTTTGCAGCACGATCACCGTGGAATTCTAAGAGAGATTCTAACGTCAGAATTCCAGAACTCAAAACAAATATCTAGGATTTGGGAAAAACGATATGAAAACTCAAAAGCGGTGTCGGTTAATCTGCCCCGAAAAACTACTTTTTGCTGTGATGCTCAGACGACAAAACTTCCAACAGAAGAAAGATTGGAAATGTCGAAACAAGTCTGGCAACGCGGACGGAATCTTCGTTAGAAGTCCCGAATAGAAAAAGTATTCATCCATTGCTCGAAAATAGGGTTTCGAAGCAAAGAAATTAGCGTCGGCGGACATCCGAAAAGTGAAACCTATCGTGCGTACAGTCCAGAGTTCCGAAATGAAACGCTGGTCGATGGAAAAAATAAAGAGAATCTTTAAATTTTCCGAGAGTTCGAAATCTCACTTAAAACGTTGCTTTAAGAGCGAAATAGCCTATTCTGGACACGCTCGCCCTAAGGCAAGTGTGCAGACGACTCGCACTAACTCCGAAAACAAACTACGCAACATTCCCCAAGCAATACCTGAACTTTCTTCTTCATTAATCTTTCTCAAATGTCAAACTCCTGTCACGCTTACACTGATTCTACGCGTGAGTCGGAAACTAGCTTGTTCTGAAAATCCAGGTCTTACAATACTCCCCTCCAAAAAGAAAGTTTCGTCCTCGAAACTCAGAGCTCTGCAAAAAGTTCGAATACAGTTCCTTGATCTTATCTTCCAATTCCCATGTAGTAGTGCCTGTGTCATTGTTCCTCAAAATCTTTACTTAAGCAATCTGCCTTCCCCTTAACTGTTTCACTCTTCTATCCCCACTGCTAACTATCGGCGTCTCAAAAGACAAAACATCATTCAACCTCATGTCGTCTGACTCGATTACTTGCGTCGGACCTCTGCTTGAAATGATACCGGTTGGCATTCCGTGCAGTCGCACAACCTTAGCCACTTACTTCTTTACTTTCGGTCGTCCGGAATTCTTCTTAAACTCAGTGCCTCTCTGTCATCATAAAGTAGATACTCAACTTGTCCTCGTGATCTTCATCTACAGTCCATCACTTGTTCGTTCGATAACTCTTAGACGAAACATTGCGTTGGAATCTAATAGTCCATTAACGTCACATCCAACTTCGTAACTATCATCACTCGCACAATGAAATCAATCTCCTACTTAGTCACCATTCGAATTAAAAATCGACTTATGTCCTTATTTCTTGTCCTTCACTAATCTTATCCCCTTCAACATCAAGTTACCAACAACTTATAAGATAATCCTCTTCTTAATATCTAACAATCCATTATTATCGTCTTCTTCCTTAGAACTTCCCTCACTCAAACCTATTTACACTTACTGAAATCCCTAACACTTCGCACGAATCGAGACTTATCCTCTAGAAGATTAAATCATAACTATACCTCAAGGGACTTAACTAGCCATTACATCTTCCGATCCTTCAACATTCTGAGATTTAACTCTTATCGTAACCGCTAACACCACTAAATCTCTTATGTGTACATGAATCTCAGCTCACTAGGTCAACCTTAGCCTAGGATTCTCATTCAACTTTAGTAAAATTCACTTGTTACTCGTAATATGCATTATCAAAATCCATAACAAAGTCCCATTGACTCTTATACTCTACGAAACTCGTCAAAATATAACAACCTCAGGTATTCATCTTAATACTAACACCTTCCTTTCTGTGACTCAATCACCATCTCGTCAATCAACTTCTTAATCTCTCAATCAAATTCTGACAAACTTCGAGTCCTACACCTTAGACAGACATTCATAGATTTAAAACCTACACCTTCACCAAGTTTGGTCCTCTAATAACATTTAATCCTTCAATACTTCTTAAATGAATATCCGTTCCTTAAAACTATAACTCCTTCACTTACCAAACGACCTGATAAGTGTCGTCATGCTTCCACACTCACCACTTGATCCTGCTATCCATAATCATAACTTATTATGCTAACATCATTCAAATTTATCACATGGTCATGATGTCCGCAACCTCATAATCAACATCAATCGATCACCAACCTTAACACTCCACACAACCCAGAATTCCCTTACTTCAAGATCTCTCTTATACTACACCTCAATGGTCTTAACCCGAAACTCACCTTCAGGTCTTCAATCTTCTAAGATTCAACTCCTATTGTCACACCTACAACCATAAGATCTCCTACTCGTACGTGATTCTCGGCTCTCAAGATTCAATCTTAACCCTAAGATTTCAATCCAACTTAGTAAATCTCACTTAGTAATCTCAGCATATTTCCTTGGGAATCCATATCACCAACCTCAAGTATTCAACTTATGCTAAAACTTTCTTTCTCCAACTTAATCATTAATTCAACACTTTTCAAGCGAAAATTCATCTCTTAAGACTATAATGTCTCCACATATTAATCCAACGCTTAGCAAAACTTATTCCTCGAACTCGACTATAACAATCTAGTTCAGAGTTAATTCTTCTCAATCTCGCTACCATCAAACAATCATCTATAACCGGATATTAAATCCAACCTATCTAATCTCTAATAATCCCACGTCAGAAATCACATAACCTATGACTTCATAACTTCCGAGAAAATACTTAAAGATTTTCCAACATCAATTCTATTGGCTTAGTCTACCTCTACTTGGAGTAATCACACGAACTAACCAATCAATGTCTATACGAAAATCATCAACTTCCAAAGGTTCAAATCTTAATCTTGTACAATCAAATGCTTAACACGAACTTTCCTCCCAAATCCGACTAATCCTCAATCAATTCAAATTCATCTTACACATCCTTCTATCAAGGTCCATTATCAGCTGTGATTCCGAATATCACCCCCTCAATATTAGGTTGATCAGGCCTAATACATCGAAGGTGGAAATTTAGAAAAACCCACTGGAACAGACAATGAGTTCCTGACATCCAGTAACCACAAATATCCTGATATCAAGTTCCTAACGATTCTGCTACGGAACCACACACCCTCAATCCATGTAAAAGATTAATCCTTCCTCGTCAATTGAGTCAAAGGTCCAACAATCTTGGCAAATCCCTCAATGAAGCGTCTATAATATCCAGCTAAATCCACAGAACTTCTGATCTCTGTCACCATCTTCGGTTGCTCCCAAGCCAAAACAGTCTCCACTTTCGCTGGATCCACAGCTATGCCCTCCTTCGAGATAGCATGGCCTAAGAAATTGACTTCCTCCAGCCAGAATTCACACTTGGAAGGGTTCTCATACAGCTTTTTCTCTCTCAACAATTGTAAAACTTGGCGCAAATGTCCTTCATGTTTATTCGCGTCCTTCGAATAGATCAATATGTCCTCAATAAACACCACCACACGCCGATCTAAGAACTCCTGAAAGATGCTGTTCATGTAATCCATGAAAACAGCAAGTACATTCGTCACTCCAAACGGCATCACTAGGTACTCGTAGTGTCCTTAACGTGTCCTGAAAGCAGTCTTCGGTATACCTCAATCTTCACTCTGATCCGACGATAGCCTGACCTCAAATCTATCTTGGAAAATACGGTAGCCCCTCGTAGTTGGTCCATCAAATCATCTATCCTCGGCAACGGGTATCTGTTCTTGATCGTCGCCTTGTTCAATTGTCGATAATCCACCCACGATCTCGACCTTCCGTCCTTCTTCTTGACTAACAACACTGGCGCTCCCCACGGTGAAACACTCGGTCGAATGAATCCCTTTTGCCGAAAGATCCTCTAACGACTCCGCTTCAAAACTAAACGCCCTAAAATCCTACGATTCGTACCCATAAGGAATTTCCCTGAGATCCTAGCTTCCTTATCAACGCCTCGGTAAAACAACTCCCTAGCTCCGCGTGCTATTCTAGATCTCGTGTAACCTCTATAGTTAAATCACGAGCAACTTCGAATAAGGTCCTACTAGGGATAATAATCATAGGATCATAGTCTAAGTAGTAAATACAAGTTAGGCGCGTCACACTCGCTTGAATATAAAAGAGTAAGTTATTCTAGAATACGAGAACAGTTAAAATATTACCATCGTTCCCACGTTCTTCCTCGTTCGACTCCTCAACTCTTGCTCCTCCCTTGATATGAATCCTTTCCTCTGTAGCAAGTTGTTTTCCTTTCCCAACATTCCCTGATGATTCGCCCCTGAGTGCCTTGCAATCTTGGGAGAAATGTCCCGGTTGGTTGCAATTGAAGCATAGACTTTCTTTGGTCTTGCAGTTCACAGCTAGATGCCCCTCTCGGTTACACTTGAAGCATCTCCGTCCAATCACTGAGCATTTGTTAGCAAAATGCCCAAACTTTCTGCAACGAGTACATGTCACTCCTTTGTCACCAACTGGCTTCCCCCCAGTATCAGCAGTCGTCGGTTTGTACTCTCTTGAGATAAGATTTCTTCCCTCGGAACGCTGATATGGTCCCCACTTATGGTAACTCTTCCTTCCGTTGTAGCCTTGGGAACCTGACCTCATTGGTCCCCCAGCTCCAGTTCGGTTCATTCCTCTTTGTTGATACATTGCTGTCGCCATCAGTCGTTGATGATGCTCACGTGTAGCCTCCGCCATCCGGTTAAAATCCACCATCCTATATCCCATCGAACGTCCGATTAGTACTAACCATACGGTAGCACTAGACAAACCACTCAATCCGATTGAGTAGTAACGCAAGCAATTAGAGCGAAAATCGCTCTGCAGACAATCAATTTTCACTCTTTGCAGAGTCACACAACCTAGCACAGAAGACCTATTCCCCAAAGACTCCCAAAAGACTCGACTAAGCTCTGATACCACAATGTAACACCCCGATTTCCAGGTGTCACTTTAGTAACCAAAAATAGACTTTACGCTGAAAACAGGTAATTTTTTTGTTTGATACCTTTTAAATCAAGCAATAGAAAATAAAGACAAAACCCAACCAACACACAAATATATACACATGTACAGCCTCAGCTGCACTCCCATGTCACGCGCACTCGCAGTGACTCCAAAGTAGTGTGCCCGTAGGCAAATAGTTACAGATCCAGAAGTGTGAGTGAAAAGGTTATAATTACAATCCACTGGGAGAAAGTCGGCCTCAAAATGGCCTAAGCAAAGACTCCTATAGTCCGACTGACTCACTGTGATCCCTCAATAAGAGAACCACACAAAAGCCATGCGTCGGGAACCTACCCCGTCCCAAAAGCAAAACGAATCAGAGCTCTACACAAATATGACGCCTGCCTAACTCTACCAACCCATAACTGCTCACACATCCGAGTCCTCGGCGAACTGAAGACGGCAAGTTGAAGCTCAGCTCCATGCGTCGTAGAACTTCTTTCGTCAGATGTTCACACTCGTCAGTCCGGTCCTCCATGACCCTTCCCCGGTACGTCGCTCGATGACCCACAACATCGATCACCCAAGCGGTGGGGGCATCCCGATCCACAAGCTCATATCTGATCCCCCCGAGGGAGAGACCATCGAACACCAGTCGGCCATCGACATCTGGCAGCAGGCCGACCGCCCAAACACAAACATACAAACAAAGCCAAGGCGCTAGGGTCAACTCACAGCAATAAGTAGATATACACTCAACATGTGATATGGGGTATAGATATATGTTGATATATATACATATAAACAATCCTAGCATGTTATGGCTCTAACATTGCTTCAATAAACAAACAACACACAATCTCAGTCAGCATGAATGTATGCGTGAAATGCACAATATGTATCCGGATTTGTGACGCGTTCCCGTTCGCCACAAGTGAAGCATTTTCACTATGGATGGACCATTCCCGTTATCCATCCTGGATGAAATCCATCCTGGATGAACCATTCCCGTTATTCATCCTTGGTGAACCATTCCCGTTATTCACCGAATGATGAACCATTCCCGTTATTCATCATTAATGCAAGGTGAACCATTCCCGTTATTCACCATGATATGCACAGGTGAACCATTCCCGTTATTCACCCGATTGAATGCAACGTGGTTAGCCAAACAACGAATCGTCCTTACCACGAAAGTGTTTAGCTCACAACCCAATCTCAACAAACCCATGAGTTAGTGTCGGTCAATACAACACAACTCGGAGTAAGTGTCGGTCAATACAACACAACTCCATCCACAGAATACACAAGGGTCTAGTGTCGGTCAATACAACACAGCCCAAACAACAAGAGCACTAGGTGTCGGTCAATACAACACGGCTCCACAACAATCCCCAAGAGTACTAGAGTACTCGGTGACTTTCAATCATCACCATAGCTCACCTTAGTGGCTTTCCCCAATTCCGATAACTCTCCAAACCCACAACAAAGTCGACTTTTCCCCGTCTTTCGTAAATATTTTCCCCTTCAGTTCTCCTATGCTTAAACGTTAATAAAAATTGTTTCAATTCGAATTAGTCAAGTTATGAGTTTATTTCTCAAAGTCTAAGTTTCCCAAGTCTTTAGTTTTTCAAAGCTCTATCATTCTAAGTTTTCAAAGATCAACCACCCAAAATACATTTCCCGGGGAAAGTCTAAGAATTCCAACATATGGCTAAGTCTCAAACCCCACATTTGGACTTGCCTAGGGTTGTTCATCCAACCCGAAATATCAAAGATCACCAGATCAATGAATCTCCACTCCGAAATTGCGTCAAAACGCTCAATCCAACAAAAGCACAACATCACAAGTATGGAAAAGCATCATAACATCAACTCATCATCAAAAACAACATCAGATAAAACATAAGTCGAATTTATCGACGCCTATCATGCAGTCATAGCTAATATATAGTAAGTTGCCCTAACCTCGAGCTGATCCAGCTTCGCAAATCAAATCTCCTTCACAGGAATGCCTTGAAACTTCCAAAGTTCCTTCAACTGAACCTCGGAGGAAAAACAAAGCAGAATCCACACAAAATCGATTAGTTTGATCGCAAAACAATACATAAACGATAGACAAAGCATCAAAGCTTCAGAATACGACAAACGGGTACGAAAGGACAAGTTTTCGAAAACGAAAAACTCCCCTCCCCTTAGGAAAAACCCACGGCCAAAAGGAGAAAAGGGCTTCGGCTCTTTTTTCTTCGATCAAATCAGTTTACAAGGTAGTTTTAGGGTAAAACTAAGGCAAAGAAACTGTCAGAACAATTTTCGGACAATCGGGCCGAAATACGATTACGCAGGGGCATTTTGGTCCAAAATAAAGGCTCAAAACTTCAAAGTTATCAGTTCTGAAAACAAATTTGACAGCAACGATCCTCATGATATCCGTGACAAAAAATCCTAAAGGCACGAAGTCAGATTATAGCTTTACGACAATAAAGTTTCGAAATGTGAGACAAAAAGAGTTTTGAGTCAATTTTTCAGATCCTGGGCAACTGAATCGCAATCAGAGTTTACTGACAGAGGTTTTAGACTCAGGGAAACATAAGGAACATAACCCAAGCGAGAAATCAGAGAAATCGGACAATTTTAGAAAAAGCTCAAAACTTAGAGCACAGAAACGGCTTCAGAAACGCAACAGAAACAACAATCAGAGGTAGGAATCGTGTTAGTTACCTTGATACCTAGAAGTAGGGACGAACTGCACGAAGATTGGTCAAGGTTTCGCGAAATCTCCTTCTCCCCCCAAGCTCTCCACAATCTCGGCCAAAATGGTGAAAATGAAGAGGATATTAGCTTTTTCGCCTATTTATAGGCGGGCGAAATCGCGGGAAAATGAAAATTTCGCGATTCCGATTTTTGCAGCACGATCACCGTGGAATTCTAAGAGAGATTCTAACGTCAGAATTCCAGAACTCAAAACAAATATCTAGGATTTGGGAAAAACGATATCGAAAAACTCAAAAGCGGTGTCGGTTAATCTGCCCCGAAAAACTACTTTTTGCTGTGATGCTCAGACGACAAAACTTCCAACAGAAGAAAGATTGGAAATGTCGAAACAAGTCTGGCAACGCGGACGGAATCTTCGTTAGAAGTCCCGAATAGAAAAAGTATTCATCCATTGCTCGAAAATAGGGTTTCGAAGCAAAGAAATTAGCGTCGGCGGACATCCGAAAAGTGAAACCTATCGTGCGTACAGTCCAGAGTTCCGAAATGAAACGCTGGTCGATGGAAAAATAAAGAGAATCTTTAAATTTTCCGAGAGTTCGAAATCTCACTTAAAACGTTGCTTTAAGAGCGAAATAGCCTATTCTGGACACGCTCGCCCTAAGGCAAGTGTGCAGACGACTCGCACTAACTCCGAAAACAACTACGCAACATTCCCCAAGCAATACCTGAACTTTCTTCTTCATTAATCTTTCTCAAATGTCAAACTCCTGTCACGCTTACACTGATTCTACGCGTGAGTCGGAAACTAGCTTGTTCTGAAAATCCAGGTCTTACAACTGACAATGGTGCTCAGATCCTCTACACATCCAGCATTGACCAGATCATGCACCAGGTTGCTTTCAATGAGAAAGTCTGAGAGCAGTCTCCCAAAGGGGATATATTTGATTGCTGACTTGATGGAGGCAGTGGTGCGAGACTTCCGGATGCATTCCTTCAAGTAGGAGAACAGGAAGTAGGGAAGGCAGATCTTCTTCTGGTCTTGGATGAAGAACAACATCACCTTCTGGTTGAAGTTGATGTAGTCTGGAGAACTGCCCTTTGGTCTCTGGTTTATGCAGTGGAGCAAGATTTTGTGCCAGATCCTGAGCTTGGGATGAAGGTCCATCACCTTGTAACTCGTCTTGCCCGGTTTGTAAGTGGTGTACAGGGCCTGGTTGATTATATCCTTGGTGCTGGGTTTCAGCTTCGATTCCGTGAGTTGGAAACGATACCCATAAGCAGTGTCTGCACCCAGCAAATTCACGAAAGACTTCTCGGTGATGATGATCTTTCTTCCGAGAATGTAAGATACCACCTGAGTATCATCGCAGTCGGCGTGCTTCCAGAATTCCTTGACCAATCTATCATACACCGGTCCTCGAAGTCTGTTGAAGTAATTTCCCCAACCTTGAGCTTGGACTTCGGGACGAAGATCATACCCATTTGTAGCCAGGTTGTCGAGGTCGAATCTCCATTCTGCCAGGACTTGGAGTTCCTCAGGAGCATATACACAGTGAACGGCACAGCCCCGTTCTGCAATTGGAACACTCTGGTCTTGAGCTTGACCTTGATCTGATGGCGGATTCTCAGGGCCCCTTTGACCCGTTGCTAGACCAACTACCATGTGAGGGAACTGAGGTGCATCTGCAGTAGATCTTCTGGTTTGACTCACCATTTTTGAAGCGGTTGAAGGTTTGAGGTAGAAGATGAAGGTTGAAAGATGAAGAGAGATCGAGAGAGAAAACGAGGAATAAACGGTTTCGAAAAAGCAGAGAGAGCGAGAGTAAAAACCGGAAGTGAAAGAGATCGTGTGTGTATAGTGGGTTTTGGCAAATAACCGTTGTTGATTCAAAAAGCACTTTAAGATCAACGGTTGAAAATTAAAGATAGATAGTAACAGTAAAATACACAAATCACACACAGGAGAGAAGCATATCTACACGCAATCATAACACACTATCACACCGGCACAAGAAACTATGCATCAGAAATACTGACACACGTGTTGTTGTCTCAGCTTCAGAGTCAGTACCAGTGGGTACACACACTCTGATTGAGTTACCTTCTGGACTAGACATCTTCTGATCAAGAAGTATCATAGTCAGAGGTTCTGATCCATCTTCACTCTGGACAAAAGTCCATGTTTAGATTTTTCAGAATAAAATTAAATCTATCCTCTGCTAAGGGCTTTGTAAAGATATCTGCCCATTGATGGTCAGTATCAACAAACTTCAGAAGAAGTACACCCTTCTGTACATAATCTCTAATAAAGTGATACTTTACCTCAATGTGCTTTGCCCTTGAATGCAGGATAGGATTCTTACTCAATGAGATTGCAGCAGTGTTATCACAATAGATTGGGATATTGCTCCCAAGGATCTGATAATCCTCCAGCTGATGTTTCATCCAGAGCATCTGAGTGCTGCATATTGCTGCTGAGATATATTCTGCCTCTGCAGTTGATAGTGCAATGGTTGATTGCCTCTTGCTTGCCCATGAGACTAGATTGCTTCCTAGAAATTGACAATTTCCGGAAGTACTTTTTCTCTCTGTTCTATCTCCAGCATAATCAGCATCACAGTAACCTGAAAGCTTATACTCTGATGTTTTCTTATACATCAAGCCAAGGTTAGTGGTGCCTTTCAGATACCTTAGGATCCTCTTAACAGCAGTTAAGTGGGTTTCCCTTGGATCTGATTGGAAACGAGCACATAAGTGAACACTAAATAATATATCTGGCCTAGATGCAGTTAAGTATAGAAGTGAACCTATCATGCCACGATAGAGCTTCTGACATACTTTACCACTTTTATCTTCTTTCTCCAGAATGCATGTAGGATGCATTGGAGTCTTGGCCACTGTAGATTCCAGCATATTGAACTTCTTCAGAAGTTCTTTAGTGTACTTGCTCTGATGGATATATGTTCCTTCTGGTGTTTGATCAACTTGTATTCCCAGAAAGTACTTTAATTCTCCCATCTTACTCATCTCAAATTCAGCCTGCATCATCTTAGAAAATTCTTTGCATAGAGATTGATTAGCAGAACCAAATATAATATCATCAACATAAATTTGCACAATTAAGATATCATCTTTATAAGTCTTGCAAAAAAGAGTTGTATCTACTTTACCCCTTACAAACTCATTCTCCAGAAGGAATGAGCTAAGTCTCTCATACCATGCTCTGGGAGCTTGCTTCAGACCGTAGAGTGATTTCTTCAATTTGAACACATGGTCTGGTTTCTTCTCATCTTCAAAACCTGGGGGTTGATGAACATAGACTTCCTCTGAGATATAACCATTTAGGAAGGCACTCTTTACGTCCATCTGATGTAGAACTATGTTGTGATTTACTGAGAAAGAGATCAACAGTCTGATTGCCTCCAGTCTTGCTACTGGAGCAAATGTTTCAGTGTAGTCTATTCCTTCCTGCTGGCTGTAGCCTTGAGCAACTAGCCTTGCCTTGTTTCTGACTACATCTCCTTTCTCATTCAGCTTGTTTCTGAATACCCATTTCGTTCCAATAACATGGACATTCTCAGGTTCTTCACTAAGCTCCAAACATCATTCTTGGAGAATTGATTCAATTCTTCTTCCATGGCCAGAATCCAATCCTTGTCCTGAAGAGCTTCATCTATGGACTTGGGTTCAATTAAGGACACCAATCCTTTCAGACTGAGCAAGGTCTCTTCAGAGGTCTGAAGGCAGATCTGGTTCTGACTGGTTCGTCTTTGTTGCCCAGAATCAATTCTTTAGGGTGAGCTGCAGTGATTCTGCTCTTCTTCAGAGTTTGTGAGTTAGAGGGACCAGCTTCTTCCTCTGGTTCATCTTCCTCTGGCTCATCTTCCTCTGGAGCTTTGCCTTTGTCAGAAACATTAATGCTTAAATCTGCAAACTTTTCAACTAGCTTTGACTGGTCAGAGTCAAGCTTATCATCAAATCTAACATGAATAGATTCTTCAATAGTCTTAGCATCAGTATTATAAAATCTAAAACCTTTAGATCTCTAGAGTAACCGAGTAATAAACACTTAGAAGACTTAGCATCAAATTTATGCAATCTATCCTTAGTATTGAGAACATAACAAACACAGCCAAAAGGATGAAAATAAGAAATGTTGGGTTTTATGTTCTTCCACAATTATAAGGAGTCTTATTCAGAATTGGTCTCACAGAGATTCTGTTCTAATGTAACATGCTGTATTTACTGGCCTCTGCCCAAAAAGTGCCTTAAGGCCATCTGCCCAGTTTCTTGGAGGCATGGTTCCTAGGCCCATCTCCTGAAAGAGTTCTGTTCTTCCTCTCAACAAACCACCATTTTGTTGATAGGGAAGTTCTGGGACAAGGAGAAATCATGTGGGGGGGGGGGTGTGGCCGGTCCATATGGTGACGCGAGCATCCCACTGTCACAGATACCATGATTGGTTGTTTCAGTGGAGCTATCCAAGGATATCTCAATTTTTCCATTCGTCTGAGTTAGGATCTCCCTTTCTGATTCTGGAGTCAGAGTCAACAGCTTCCCTTTGACTCTGCTTCCTTGTCCTTTGACAATATAGCCATGAGTCCTTGGACTTCACCATCAGAGTCAACATCCTCTGACTCTGATTCATCAAATGTCACCATCAGACTCTTCTTCGTCTTGAAGTGCTTCTTTGGCTTCTTGTCCTTCTTCAACTTTGGACAGTCACTTTTGTAGTGCCCTGATTCTTTGCACTCAGAAGCATGTGACTTCCTTAATTGAGGACTTCTTCTGGCCTGAGGACTTCATACTTTCCTTTTGCCTTTCCAGAGCCTTTGAACTTGCTCTGCCTGTGCTTCCAGATGCGGTTGAGTCTCTTGGAGATCAGAGTCAGCTCATCTTCATCAGAATCTTCTGATGCTTCTTCAGATTCCTCTTCTTCAGCTTGAAGAGCTTTTGACTTCTCAACCTTAGCCTTTTCAGATTTGGATTTCAAGGCTATGGACTTTTTCCTCAGATCTTGCATCTCTGAGCGCTTCAGCTCATGGCATTTCAAAATGCTGATGAGTTCTTCTAAACTCATATTCTCAACGTCTCTCGTGAGCTCTATTGAAGTCACTAAAGGCATCCAACTTTCAGGAAGACACCTGATGACCCTTATGACATGATCTTTTGTTGTGTAGCTCTTGTTGAGAGGTCGTATGCCAGCTACAAGCAACTGAAATCTGGAGAACATTTCTTCAATGGACTCATTTGGCTCCATGATGAAGGATTCATACTTTTGGATCAAAGACAATGCCTTTGATTCTTTGACTTTCTTGTTTCCTTCATGAGACATCTTCAGAGATTCGAAAATACCTTTGCAAACTCACGATCTGTGATCTTCTGGTACTCTTCATAGGAAATAGCACTTAGAAGAATTGCTCTTGCTTTGTGATGTTGTGAGTACAGCTTCTTTTGATCTGCAGTCATCTCTGACCTTGGGATCTTCTTGCCATCTGCATCAACTGGACGCTCGTAGCCATCCACAATAATATCCCAGAGATCTGCATCGAAACCCAGAAAGAAACTTTCCAGTCTATCTTTCCAATATTCGAACCTTTGACCGTCGAACATAGGAGGCTTTGCATTGTAACCATCTCTTTGAGTTTCACTGGTGGTGGCAGCCATTGTTTTTCACACCGGCCCGGATCACTGAACACTGTTAGGTGTGGTAATCAGAACTTGCGCTCTGATACCAATTGAAGGTATGAAAAACGGTAGAAAGGGGGGGTTTGAATAACGTTTTCAGTATAAAACTTCCACCTTAAAGATTTTGACAAATCTTTCGAGAACTTAAGTGCTAAAGATAAGAGATAGAAAAGCACACAAGGATTTTATCCTGGTTCACTTGATAAATCACTCAAGCTACTCCAGTCCACCCGTTAAGGTGATTTCTTCCTTCTTAGAATGAAGGCAATCCACTAATCAGGTAAGAGTTACAACTGCACTTGAAACCTACAAGTGACTAACAATTACACTGACTTAGCTCACACTAAGATTCACTCTCTTAGTCTTCTCTAGGATCCGATCAACCTTGATCTCCTAAAGGAACTAAACAAACTGTTTATCAAAGAATTGTTTACAAGAGATTTGCTTCTAAAAAGCTAATAGTAAACTCAATGAACTTCAGATGAAAGAAAACTTAGAAGATTTTTGAATATGTCTTGCGTATGTGAATGCTTCGAGCCGTTTCTTTCAGTCTTCAGCCTCTTTATATACTCCAAGGATTAGGGTTGAGCGATGCATGGGAAATGCTACCGTTGGAGGGCAGTTCTGGAAAATCCAGCTTCTGCTGTGGCTGAGAACGTTAGGTAGGTCGTCAGGAAGGTACAGTAGCTTTTGTACTTGGATAGCGACGCGACCTTTAAACCTAGGAGACTTCTGATCAGGGGAATGCTTCATATTGGAACTTGTGAAGCCGGTTGATCAGAGTCAGAGGGAAAGCACAGATCCTCTGACCATTGTATCTTCTGATTCTGAACTCAGAGGGAAGAACATGGCCTTCAGAGTTTCTTGCTTCTGGACTTCAGAGTTTCCACTATTCAGCTTCTGCAACTTCAGAGTCTTCTACACCATCAGAACATCTGAACCTTCAGTGTTTCTTGGTTATCAGAACTTCTGGATCTTCAGAGCCTTTAGTGACTGAGTCCACATCAGAGTTTGTGTAACTTCAGAACTTCTGAAGCTTTTCCACTGTTCATACTGAACATGGTGAATGCGAAAGCGTTGTTTGGGTCACTCTTTATACACAGTGCTTCTGATTTGTGTGAGATTGAGTTGAGGTCAGAACCTGCAAATAGCACACTCAGAAAAACACGTTAGAGTACCACAATTGTTCATATCAAAAGGTTAACTTGTAATCATCAAAACATAGAGTTGTACTACTAGATCAAAACTTGATCTTACACTTAGTACTTAGTCAATTCAATTGAAGAATGAAGCTTGTATGTTCAGGCCAACACAATAAGTTCCCACCCTTATACCTAAGTGATAGCAAACAAATCAATCTAATCCTGAGTCCCTTAATCCTTACCAACTATCGTTGCGCAAGAAGAAAGTCAAACACTTGCATGCATTCAAGAGAGTATTGAAACAGAGAAAAGATACATAGAAAGGAAACTTTATTCATATAAGAAACTCAGAAGTTCATAACAAAACTTACACTAAGATCCACAATCCCCAAGGTACCAAGGTAAACTAGCCAAGCATGGCTAGGGAATTCATAATTCAAATTAAAAGAACAAAAACCTGAAATAAGAGTGTCAAGAAGCCTCCCACAAGCTCCAAGAACTAAAACTTTAAGTTTTGTTCCCAAAATTACAAGATACCAAATGAAATGACAAAAAACATAATTTATAGACTTCTCAGCGGTCCGCCACGCATGTGCGTGGCATCCTCCACGCACATGCGTGGACAATCTATCCAAACGCCAATTTCATGTCAGCCCACCACGTATGTGCGTGGCCTAGGCGACGCACATGCATGGCCTTCAGTCCCTTCCTCGTTTCCTTGCACAAAACTGCCACGCATGTGCGTGGCGTAACCGGCGCACATGCGTGGTTCATCAGATTCTTCTCCGAATTTTGTAACTCCTTCTTCAACTATCATCATGGCCCATTACTTGGTCTTTAATCATCATCATTAGCCATCAAAAACACCCAAAACCTTCAAAGAATCTTAACAAACCATCATTCCACCAATGTAACTCATGGAAACACTCATTTAATCACAATAATTCAGAAATCATTCATTCAATTTATCAAATAAAACTCCCAATATGCAATCAACTCTCATGTATTCAAAGGACTTCAACTCAAAACTGACCTTAGGAATTATCCTCTAACTAAAACTAATAAAAAGACCAAATAAATAGACTAAAAACAACTAAACTAATGCAGATGCAATTATGAATTAAAAAGGGGCTCAACTTGACTTAAAACTCAATAAAGGACTCAAAAAGGAAAAGAACGAAACAACAAGGACTCGATAAACATAGAATAAACCTCGGGTCATCACACCACTATACTCAACGACAATTTGTCCTCAAGCGTAAACTCAAGGTAGCTTGTCCTCAAGCACAGATTAAATCACCTCTTCTTCAGCTGCTTAAGCTTTTCAGCGCAAACACTTCTCAAAACAGAGAAAGGTCAGTTGTAAACATGCTAAAGATGAAAGGATAGTAAAAATCAGTAAGAATTAGAATACAAGAGTCCATCACAATTCCTCACCAGGTAAGCACTCATCTCAACATTTTGGTGCTCTAACATACAAGCACAAAACTTTAGCCCTGGTTATCAATCAAATCAAAGTTAGTTGCAAAGTAGCAAGAATCAGAGAGAGACTGAAAATGGTTGTAACTTTGGCTACGGTAAAGGTAGGGAAACCAAGAAAAAGGATAGCACAAGGGGCTCTCAAGACATTTTGGGGTGAGTGACTTCTTTATTCAATATAACCTGAGCAAAATGTTAAGACTTTGGGACTCCTTCCTTCTTTTCATATTTCTTTTCCTTTTTTTTTTCAATTGTCAAGGCACTTGCCCTTCTTTTGACAATTCAGCTAGCTTTTTTTCTTTTTTTTTCTTTTCTTTGTTTGGAAGGAAGTCCTTTTATAATTTTACCTGCTCAAACAAAACCATAAGACACTCACCAACAACACAATTCACCATAGTTTGGGAACCAAGAAAAATTATTCAATTATAAGGCTCAACTTGGGCAACTAGGGGAAAAAGTGCAATTTCAACAAAACTCTGAGGCTAGAAAGAATTTCCTACCAAGTCTCTTCAATAATTCAAGCACTGAGCAACAACCAATATGCATTTCAAAACAGGGCTAAGTGTGTGCAAACATGTTAGGAATAAGCTTTGAGACACTCAGCACTCAACAAAACATTAGGGTATTGAAGTGAAACCCTCAAGTGAGCTCTAGTAATCATATTCAAGCCAACCTCACTTCCAATCACAGTAGCATGCAACAAAGACCACAAGATAACGACAGAGATGGTATCAACAACTTTTAATAAGAAGCAGCTAAATCAAAGGTGAAACCACTTAAGCAAGTTCAGCATAGCAGCAAGAAACCCAAGGATATTCATACTGACTCAAACGTAAAAAGAAAAACATGCAAAAGACTTGATGCACTATGCCTAAAAAGAAAATGATGATTTTTTTTTTATAGAAGAACACAAAATTAAAGCAAACTCAAATTAAAGAAAAGCAAACCTGGACTTGGGTTGTCTCCCAAGAAGCTCAATTTTAAAGTCTTTGATAGACTACCCCGGACTCAAAGTTCTATCCAGGGTTTATGGCAAATTGCATTAGATCCTTTAGATCATGCAATTTTTGACACAACTGCATCATCAAATTACCTGCATTTCCATATATCATCGCAACATAAATCAAATTAAGAGTAGAGGGTTTAAGAAAATTCTCACTGATTTGCTTCCAAGGTGTGTTGAGAAGATTCCATCCTCTTGTTTGTTCATTGCCATGATTTCCATTGATCCACAGGTTATTGAGATTGATGCTAAGACTTGAAGTTTCCTCCTCATTCTTACAAAATCCTCTATGGATACATCATGAACATCATCACATTTTTCATTTGTTCACCCATTGTATGATCACTTTCTGTCTCAAGAACATTGGTGAAGTCTCCTTTTGTGGGAGGCTTCTTGACACCACTCTGTGGCTCCTCACTTTGTAAGATCAAGTTTTGATCTAGTAGTACAACTCTATGTTTTGATGATTACAAGTTAACCTTTTGATATGAACAATTGTGGTACTCTAACGTGTTTTTCTGAGTGTGCTATTTACAGGCTCTGACCTCAACTCAATCTCACACAAATCAGAAGCACTGTGTATAAAGGGTAACCCAAGCAACGCTTTCGCATTCACCATGTTCAGTATGAACAGTGGAAAAGCTTCAGAAGTTCTGAAGCTATACAAACTCTGATGTGGACTCAGTCGCTAGAAGCTCTGAAGATCCAGAAGTTCTGATAACCAAGAAACACTGAAGGTTCAGATGTTCTGATGGTGTAGAAGACTCTGAAGATCCAGAAGCTGAATAGTGGAAACTCTGAAGTCCAGAAGCAAGAAACTCTGAAGGCCATGTTCTTCCCTCTGAGTTCAGAATCAGAAGATACAATGGTCAGAGGATCTGTGCTTTCCCTCTGACTCTGATCAACCGGCTTCACAAGTTCCAATATGAAGTATTCCCCTGATCAGAAGTCTCCTAGGTTAAAAGGTCAAGTCGCTATCCAAGTACAAAAGCAAGTGTACCTTCCTGACGACCTACCTAACGTTCTCAGCCACAGCAGAAGCTGGATTTTCCAGAACTGCCCTCCAACGGTAGCATTTCCCATGCAACGCTCAACCCTAATCCTTGGAGTATATATAGAGGCTGAAGATTGAAAGAAGCGGCTAGAAAAGAAACACACATACGCGCAAGACATATTCAAAATATTCTAAGCTTTCTTTCATCTGAAATTCATTGTGTTTACTATTAGCTTTTTAGAAGCAAATCTCTTGTAAACAATTCTTTGATAAACAGTTTGTTTAGTTCCTTTAGGAGATCAAGGTTGATCGGATCCTAGAGAAGACTAAGAGAGTGAATCTTAGTGTGAGCTAAGTCAGTGTAATTGTTAGTCACTTGTAGGTTTCAAGTGCAGTTGTAACTCTTACCTGATTAGTGGATTGCCTTCATTCTAAGAAGGAAGAAATCACCTTAACGGGTGGACTGGAGTAGCTTGAGTGATTTATCAAGTGAACCAGGATAAAATCCTTGTGTGCTTTTCTATCTCTTATCTTTAGCACTTAAGTTCTCGAAAGATTTGTCAAAATCTTTAAGGTGGAAGTTTTGTTCTGAAAACGTTATTCAAACCCCCCCCTTTCTACCGTTTTTCATACCTTCAATTGGTATCAGAGCGCAAGTTCTGATTACCACACCTAACAGTGTTCAGTGATCCGGGCCGGTGTGAAAAACAATGGCTGCCACCACCAGTGAAACTCAAAGAGATGGTTACAACGCAAAGCCTCCTATGTTCGATGGTCAAAGGTTCGAATATTGGAAAGATAGACTGGAAAGTTTCTTTCTGGGTTTCGATGCAGATCTCTGGGATATTATTGTGGATGGCTATGAGCGTCCAGTTGATGCAGATGGCAAGAAGATCCCAAGGTCAGAGATGACTGCAGATCAAAAGAAGCTGTACTCACAACATCACAAAGCAAGAGCAATTCTTCTAAGTGCTATTTCCTATGAGGAGTACCAGAAGATTACAGATCGTGAGTTTGCTAAAGGCATTTTTGAATCTCTGAAGATGTCTCATGAAGGAAACAAGAAAGTCAAAGAATCAAAGGCATTGTCTTTGATCCAAAAGTATGAATCCTTCATCATGGAGCCAAAATGAGTCCATTGAAGAAATGTTCTCCAGATTTCAATTGCTTGTAGCTGGCATACGACCTCTCAACAAGAGCTACACAACAAAAGATCATGTCATAAGGGTCATCAGGTGTCTTCCTGAAAGTTGGATGCCTTTGGTGACTTCAATAGAGCTCACGAGAGACGTTGAGAATATGAGTTTAGAAGAACTCATCAGCATTTTGAAATGCCATGAGCTGAAACGCTCAGAGATGCAAGATCTGAGGAAAAAGTCCATAGCCTTGAAATCCAAATCTGAAAAGGCTAAGGTTGAGAAGTCAAAGGCTCTTCAAGCTGAAGAAGAAGAATCTGAAGAAGCATCAGAAGATTCTGATGAAGATGAGCTGACTCTGATCTCCAAGAGACTCAACCGCATCTGGAAGCACAGGCAGAGCAAGTTCAAAGGCTCTGGAAAGGCAAAAGGAAAGTATGAGTCCTCAGGCCAGAAGAAGTCTTCAATCAAGGAAGTCACATGTTTTGAGTGCAAAGAATCTGGGCACTACAAAAGTGATTGTCCAAAGTTGAAGAAAGACAAGAAGCCAAAGAAGCACTTCAAGACGAAGAAGAGTCTGATGGTGACATTTGATGAATCAGAGTCAGAGGATGTTGACTCTGATGGTGAAGTCCAAGGACTCATGGCAATTGTCAAAGACAAGGAAGCAGAGTCAAAGGAAGCTGTTGACTCTGACTCAGAATCAGAAGGAGATCCTAACTCAGACGATGAAAATGAGGTATTTGCTTCTTTCTCTACCTCTGAACTGAAACATGCTTTGTCTGATATCATGGATAAGTATAACTCTTTATTGTCTAAGCATAAAAAGTTGAAAAAGAACTTATCTGCTGTCTCCAAGACTCCTTCTGAACATGAGAAAATTATTTCTGATTTGAAAAATGAAAATCATGCTTTGGTAAATTCTAACTCTGTGCTTAAGAACCAGATTGCTAAGTTAGAAGAAATTGTTGCCTGTGATGCCTCTGATTGTAGAAATGAATCTAAGTATGAAAAGTCTTTTCAAAGATTCCTAGCTAAAAGCGTGGATAGAAGCTTAATGGCTTCAATGATCTATGGCGTAAGCAGAAATGGAATGCATGGCATTGGCTATTCTAAACCAATTAGAAATGAGCCTTCTGTGTCTAAAGCTAAATCCTTGTATGAATGCTTTGTTCCCTCTGGTACCATATTGCCTGATCCTGTACCTGCTAAAATTGCTAAAAACCCTCTTAAAAAGGGATCTTTCTCTATGACTAAATATCATGCAAATATTCCTTTAAAATATTATGTTGAGACACCCAAGGTGATCAGAACCTCTGGGGTAACTAACAAAAGAGGACCCAGAAAGTGGGTACCTAAGGACAAGATTATCTATGTTGCAGATATCCTTGATAGCTCCACTGAAACACCAATCATGGTATCTGGACAGTGGATGCTCGCGTCACATGACGGGAGAAAAGCGTATGTTCCGAGAGCTGAAACTTAAGCCTGGAGGCGAAGTTGGCTTCGGAGGAAATGAAAAGGGTAAAATTGTTGGTACTGGTACTATTTGTGTAGATAGTAGTCCATGCATTGACAATGTTTTATTGGTAGACGGCTTAACACATAACTTATTGTCTATAAGTCAATTAGCTGACAAGGGTTATGATGTTATATTCAATCAAAAGTCCTGCCGGGCTGTAAGTCAGATCGATGGCTCTGTTCTGTTTAACAGCAAGAGGAAGAACAACATTTATAAGATCAGATTATCTGAGTTGGAGGCTCAGAATGTGAAGTGCCTTCTGTCTGTTGATGAAGAGCAGTGGGTATGGCATAGACGGTTAGGGCATGCCAGTATGAGAAAGATTTCTCAGCTGAGCAAGCTAAATCTTGTCAGGGGCTTACCCAATCTGAAGTTCGCTTCAGACGCTCTTTGTGAAGCATGTCAGAAAGGCAAATTCACAAAAGTCCCTTTCAAGGCAAAGAATGTTGTCTCAACCTCAAGGCCGTTGGAACTTCTGCATATAGACCTTTTTGGACCAGTGAAAACTGAGTCTATAGGTGGCAAGAGATATGGGATGGTTATCGTTGATGACTATAGCCGCTGGACATGGGTAAAGTTTCTAACCCGCAAGGATGAGTCTCATGCTGTGTTCTCTACCTTCATTGCTCAAGTGCAAAACGAGAAGGCTTGTAGGATTGTGCGTGTCAGAAGTGACCATGGTGGAGAGTTTGAGAATGACAAATTTGAGAGTCTGTTTGATTCCTATGGAATTGCACATGATTTCTCTTGTCCCAGAACTCCTCAACAAAATGGTGTTGTTGAGAGGAAGAACAGAACTCTTCAGGAGATGGCTAGAACCATGCTCCAAGAAACTGGCATGGCTAAGCACTTTTGGGCAGAGGCAGTAAATACAGCATGTTACATTCAGAACAGAATCTCTGTGAGACCAATTCTGAATAAGACTCCTTATGAATTGTGGAAGAACATAAAACCCAACATTTCTTATTTTCATCCTTTTGGCTGTGTTTGTTATGTTCTCAATACTAAGGATAGATTGCATAAATTTGATGCTAAGTCTTCTAAGTGTCTATTACTTGGTTATTCTGATAGATCTAAAGGTTTTAGATTTTATAATACTGATGCTAAGACTATTGAAGAATCTATTCATGTTAGATTTGATGATAAGCTTGACTCTGATCAGTCAAAGCTAGTTGAAAAGTTTGCAGATTTAAGCATTAATGTTTCTGACAAAGGCAAAGCTCCAGAGGAAGTTGAGCCAGAGGAAGATGAACCAGAGGAAGAAGCTGGTCCCTCTAACTCACAAACTCTGAAGAAGAGCAGAATCACTGCAGCTCACCCTAAGGAATTGATTCTGGGCAACAAAGATGAACCAGTCAGAACCAGATCTGCCTTCAGACCCTCTGAAGAGACCTTGCTGAGTCTGAAAGGATTGGTGTCCTTAATTGAACCCAAGTCCATAGATGAAGCTCTTCAGGACAAGGATTGGATTCTGGCCATGGAAGAAGAATTAAATCAATTCTCCAAGAACGATGTTTGGAGCTTAGTGAAGAAGCCTGAGAATGTCCATGTTATTGGAACGAAATGGGTATTCAGAAACAAGCTAAATGAGAAAGGAGATGTAGTCAGAAACAAGGCAAGGCTAGTTGCTCAAGGCTACAGCCAGCAGGAAGGAATAGACTACACTGAAACATTTGCTCCGGTAGCAAGACTGGAGGCAATCAGACTGTTGATCTCCTTCTCAGTAAATCACAACATAGTTCTACATCAGATGGACGTAAAGAGTGCCTTCTTAAATGGTTATATCTCAGAGGAAGTCTATGTTCATCAACCCCCAGGTTTTGAAGATGAAAAGAAACCAGACCATGTGTTCAAATTGAAGAAATCACTCTACGGTCTGAAGCAAACTCCCAGAGCATGGTATGAGAGACTTAGCTCATTCCTTCTGGAGAATGAGTTTGTAAGGGGTAAAGTAGATACAACTCTTTTTTGCAAGACTTATAAAGATGATATCTTAATTGTGCAAATTTATGTTGATGATATTATATTTGGTTCTGCTAATCAATCTCTATGCAAAGAATTTTCTGAGATGATGCAGGCTGAATTTGAGATGAGTATGATGGGAGAATTAAAGTACTTTCTGGGAATACAAGTTGATCAAACACCAGAAGGAACATATATCCATCAGAGCAAGTACACTAAAGAACTTCTGAAGAAGTTCAATATGCTGGAATCTACAGTGGCCAAGACTCCAATGCATCCTACATGCATTTTGGAGAAAGAAGATAAAAGTGGTAAAGTATGTCAGAAGCTCTATCGTGGAATGATAGGTTCACTTCTATACTTAACTGCATCTAGGCCAGACATATTATTTAGTGTTCACTTATGTGGTCGTTTCCATTCAGATCCAAGGGAAACCCACTTAACTGCTGTTAAGAGGATCCTAAGGTATCTGAAAGGCACCACTAACCTTGGCTTGATGTATAAGAAAACATCAGAGTATAAGCTTTCAGGTTATTGTGATGCTGATTATGCTGGAGATAGAACAGAGAGAAAAAGTACTTCTGGAAATTGTCAATTTCTGGGAAGCAATCTAGTCTCATGGGCAAGCAAGAGGCAATCAACCATTGCACTATCAACTGCAGAGGCAGAATATATCTCAGCAGCAATATGCAGCACTCAGATGCTCTGGATGAAACATTAGCTGGAGGATTATCAGATCCTTGAGAGCAATATCCCAATCTATTGTGATAACACTGCTGCAATCTCATTGAGTAAGAATCCTATCTTGCATTCAAGGGCAAAGCATATTGAGGTAAAGTATCACTTTATTAGAGATTATGTACAGAAGGGCGTACTTCTTCTGAAGTTTGTTGATACTGACCATCAATGGGCAGATATCTTTACAAAGCCCTTAGCAGAGGATAGATTTAATTTTATTCTGAAAAATCTAAACATGGACTTTTGTCCAGAGTGAAGATGGATCAGAACCTCTGACTATGATACTTCTTGATCAGAAGATGTCTAGTCCAGAAGGTAACTCAATCAGAGTGTGTGTGCCCACTGGTACTGACTCTGAAGCTGAGACAACAACACGTGTGTCAGAATTTCTGATGCATAATTCCTTGTGCCCGTGTGACAGTCTGTTATGATTGCGTGTAGATATGCTTATCTCCTGTGTGTGATTGTGTATTTTACTGTTACTATCTATCGTTAATTTTCAACCGTTGATCTTAAAGTGCTTTTTGAATCAACAACGGTTATTTGATAAAACCCACTATACACACACGTTCTCGTTCACTTCCGGTTTTCACTCTCGCACTCTCTGCTTTTCAAAACCGCCTCTTTCTTGATTTCTCTCTCGATCTCTCTTCATCCTTCAAACTTCATCTTCTACCTCAAACCTTCAACCTCTTCAAAATGGTGAGACAAACCAGAAGATCTACTGCAGATGCACCTCAGTTCCCTCACATGGTAGTTGGTTTAGCAACGGGTCAAAGGGGCTTTGAGAACCCGGCACAAGAACAAGTTCAAGCTCAAGAGCAGATTGTTCCAATTGCAGAACGGGGCTGTGCCGTTCACTGCGTATTTGCTCCTGAGGAACTCCAAGTCCTGGCAGAATGGAGATTCGACCTCTACAACCTGGCTGCAAATGGGTTTGATCTTCGTCCTGAAGTCCAAGCTCAAGGTTGGGGAAACTACTTCAACCGACTTCGAGGACCGGTGTATGAGAAGTTGGTCAAGGAATTCTGGAAGCACGCCGACTGCGATGATACTCAAGTGGTATCTCATATTCTTGGCAGGAAGATCATCATCACGGAGAAGTCATTCGTGAATCTGCTAGGTGCAGACACTGCTTATGGGTTTCGATTCCAATTCACTGAGTCGAAGCTGAAACCCAGCACCAAAGACAAAACCAACCAGGCCCTGTACACCACTTTCAAACCGGGCAAGACAAGTTACAAGGTGATGGACCTTCACCCCAAACTCAGGATCTGGCACAAGATCCTGCTCAACTGCATCAATCAGAGACCGAAGGGCAGTTCCCCAGATTACATCAACTTCAACCAGAAGGCGATGCTGTTTTTCATTCAAGACAAGAGGAAGATCTGCCTTCCCTACTTCCTGTTCTCCTACTTGAAGGAGTGTATCCGGAAGTCTAGGACTACTGCCTCAATCAAGTCAGCAATCAAGTATATCCCCTTTGGGAGACTGCTGTCTGATCTCTTCATTGAGAGTGGCCTCATTCAAGACCTGATCAATGCTGGTTGCACAGAGGACTTGAGCACAATTGTCAGCGATGTCTTCACTGCCAACTCTCTGAAGAAGATGGGTTTGGTCCAGAAGAAGATTGCTCCTGCTCATGAAGACACATCTTCTGAGATCAGAGGAAGAAGGATGCCTCTGAATGACTACCCACTGTGGACTCAAGCAGACAATCCTGAAGCCATCAGATGCTATGTTGAAGACCTCAGGGCTCAAGGATTCGAGATTGATCTTGATGATTTCTTCAGCAGACTGCCGCCAGCTCCAGAGTTTCCTTCTCCTCCCAAGAAGAAAGCTCAGAGGAAGATGGTTCTGGAAGAATCCTCTGAAGAATCTGATGTCCCTCTGGTCAAGAAGACAAAGAGAAAGCCTGATGATGGTGATGATAGTGATAGTGAGGATGGTCCTCCAAAGAAGAAGCAGAAGAAGGTCAGAATCATGGTGAAGCCTACTCGGGTGGAACCAGCTGCTGCAGTGGTCAGAAGGACTGAACCTCCTGCCAGAGTGACTCGATCATCAGCACATTCAAGTAAGCCTGCACTTGCTTCTGATGATGATTTGAATTTATTTGATGCACTTCCTATTTCTGCCTTGCTTCAACACTCCTCAAATCCCCTCACTCCTATTCCTGAATCCCAACCAGCCGCACAAACCACCTCTCCACCACATTCCCCACGATCCTCCTTCTTTCAACCTTCTCCTACCGAAGCACCTCTCTGGAATTTGCTTCAGAACCCAACCTCTAGGTCAGAAGATCCAACCTCTCTCCTTACCATTCCGTACGACCCATTATCTTCTGAACCCATCATCCATGACCAACCAGAGCCCAACCAAACAGAACCACAACCCAGAACGTCTGATCACTCTGCTCCCAGAGCATCAGCACGTCCTGCTGCCAGAACCACGGATACAGACTCTTCAACAGCCTTTACACCTGTATCCTTCCCAATCAATGTTGTTGATTCTTCTCCCTCCAATAACTCTGAATCAATTAGAAAATTCATGGAGGTTAGAAAAGAGAAGGTGTCTGCCTTGGAAGAGTATTACCTTACCTGTCCAAGCCCTAGGAGATATCCTGGCCCTAGACCTGAACGTCTAGTTGACCCAGATGAACCTATCTTGGCCAATCCTATCCAAGAGGCAGACCCCTTAGTTCAACAAGCTCACCCTGTCCCTGACCAACAAGAGCCCATTCAACCAGACCCTGAACCCGAACAATCAGTGTCTAACCAATCCTCGGTTAGATCACCTCACCCTCTGGTTGAAACTTCAGACCCTCACCTTGGAACCTCTGAACCCAATGCTCCCATGATTAACATTGGTTCTCCACAAGGTGCCTCTGAAGCTCATAGCAGCAATCACCCAGCCTCTCCTGCACCCAACCTCTCCATAATTCCCTATACTCACCTTCAACCCACATCTCTCTCTGAGTGCATCAATATCTTCTATCATGAAGCCTCCTTGAGGCTCCGCAATGTGCACGGTCAGACTGATCTCAGTGAGAATGCTGAAAATGTGGCTGATGAGTGGAACAATCTGAGCACTTGGCTAGTGGCTCAAGTTCCGATTATGATGCAGCTCCTGCATGCAGAGGGCAGTCAGAGCATTGAGGCTGCAAAGCAAAGGTTTGCTAGAAGGGTGGCTCTTCATGAACTAGAACAGAGAAATAAGCTTCTTGAAGCTATTGAAGAAGCCAAGAGAAAGAAAGAACAAGCAGAAGAAGCTGCACGTCAAGCAGCAGCTCAAGCTGAACAAGCCAGACTTGAGGCAGAGCGACTTGAAGCTGAGGCTGAAGCTCTTAGATGCCAAGCACTTGCACCAGTTGTGTTTACTCCTGCTGCTTCTGCTTCCATTCCAGATCCTCAAGCTGCTCAGAATGTTCCTTCCAGTTCTACTCAGACAAGCTCATCCAGACTCGACATCATGGAACAACGTCTTGACACTCATGAATCCATGCTGATTGAGATGAAGCACATGATGATGGAACTTCTGCGACGCACTGACAAACCTTAGTTTTAGGATCTCTTCTTTTTCTTCTTTTTCGTTACCTTTGTTTTCCTTTGTTAAACTCTGTTTCTTTTTATTTATTTATTCTCTTTTGTTCGTTTGTGATTATATATGCATAACTATATACTTATGTCACATATGTTTGCTAAACTCGTTTTATTCATAATTGTTTTGTGTTTACATCATATTTCTTTCCATCATATAATCTAGAATGGAGGATCTCTCCTCATTCTTCTGCACTCCTGGCGCTGCTCTGACCTATCCTTCTCCAGACGCTCCAGTACATGCTGGATGTTGCTGAGCCTGATCTTTAGCTCATCCCTCTCCAGAATCTCTTCTGAAGTCTTGAGCTTCTCTTCCAAACTCTCTTTCTCTTCCAGCAGCTTGAGTTCAAGCCGGCTGAGTTCTTGCACCTCCTCCACGAAGGCAAGAAATTCCTTCAGGTCTCTCTCCAACTCTGGACGCAGGTCCTCTTCCAGCAGTGTCCGTGTCAGCTCCGCGATGGTAGTTGCACCCTCTGGATGCCTGATGTTCAGGAACAAGTCCTCTTCAAAGGCCTTCTTCCTCAGCTCTTCTAGTGCTACGTTGTATGATGCCATTTTTTTTACTGAAAATTATTCGAGGTGTGAAGCTTACCTTTCTCTCCAACGCTTTTTATAGGCTTCACTTTCTCTCTGAAAGTTAATGCTCTTACAGTTTCTCGAGGTTAAGTTCTTGGTAACTGACCCTTCTATTTACTCACTTGACCGGTGGTAAACGTTCATCCCTTGCATTAACTCTTCTATTTATTTTCGCCTAACTCTGATTCTTACATCGTTTTCATTTTCTTTTAAACTTAGACCTTCTCTAAGGGGGAGTACCTTGTACTTCAAGCTAAGTTTTTCACACCCCAAGCTTTTTGCTTATGACAAAAAGGGGGAGTAAACCCAGTTTTTGATTTGTAAGATGTGTTAGTGTGACTTATTTTTCTTTTGGAGATTTTAAGAGTTCCACCTTCATGACCATAGATGTGTCACTGGGCAAATACAAGGAATACATTTCACTTCTTCTGAAGTGATTCTAAGTTGACTCTGATACCCAAGACTCTGATACCTTGTCCATGACTCTGATCACTTATGCGCTCTGATTATTCGTTTTTCATCTATGTCATAAGCTTTTCACTCTGAACTCTTATATTTTTTAGCTCAGAATCTAGACTTTACTAACGTTTTCATCAAGTATTAGATTCAGGGGGAGCTAAGCTCAGAATCAAGCAGTGACTTGAATTCAGAATGAGCAAGATAAACTATTCACATCAGGATAAGTCTTATTCTATATCTCTAAACTCTGAGTGAATTCAGTTTAATGTTTAAGAATTGTTCATCAAAAATCTTAGTTTTGTCATCATCAAAAAGGGGGAGATTGTAAGATCAAGTTTTGATCTAGTAGTACAACTCTATGTTTTGATGATTACAAGTTAACCTTTTGATATGAACAATTGTGGTACTCTAACGTGTTTTTCTGAGTGTGCTATTTACAGGCTCTGACCTCAACTCAATCTCACACAAATCAGAAGCACTGTGTATAAAGGGTAACCCAAGCAACGCTTTCGCATTCACCATGTTCAGTATGAACAGTGGAAAAGCTTCAGAAGTTCTGAAGCTATACAAACTCTGATGTGGACTCAGTCGCTAGAAGCTCTGAAGATCCAGAAGTTCTGATAACCAAGAAACACTGAAGGTTCAGATGTTCTGATGGTGTAGAAGACTCTGAAGATCCAGAAGCTGAATAGTGGAAACTCTGAAGTCCAGAAGCAAGAAACTCTGAAGGCCATGTTCTTCCCTCTGAGTTCAGAATCAGAAGATACAATGGTCAGAGGATCTGTGCTTTCCCTCTGACTCTGATCAACCGGCTTCACAAGTTCCAATATGAAGTATTCCCCTGATCAGAAGTCTCCTAGGTTAAAAGGTCAAGTCGCTATCCAAGTACAAAAGCAAGTGTACCTTCCTGACGACCTACCTAACGTTCTCAGCCACAGCAGAAGCTGGATTTTCCAGAACTGCCCTCCAACGGTAGCATTTCCCATGCAACGCTCAACCCTAATCCTTGGAGTATATATAGAGGCTGAAGATTGAAAGAAGCGGCTAGAAAGAAACACATATACGCGCAAGACATATTCAAAATATTCTAAGCTTTCTTTCATCTGAAATTCATTGTGTTTACTATTAGCTTTTTAGAAGCAAATCTCTTGTAAACAATTCTTTGATAAACAGTTTGTTTAGTTCCTTTAGGAGATCAAGGTTGATCGGATCCTAGAGAAGACTAAGAGAGTGAATCTTAGTGTGAGCTAAGTCAGTGTAATTGTTAGTCACTTGTAGGTTTCAAGTGCAGTTGTAACTCTTACCTGATTAGTGGATTGCCTTCATTCTAAGAAGGAAGAAATCACCTTAACGGGTGGACTGGAGTAGCTTGAGTGATTATCAAGTGAACCAGGATAAAATCCTTGTGTGCTTTTCTATCTCTTATCTTTAGCACTTAAGTTCTCGAAAGATTTGTCAAAATCTTTAAGGTGGAAGTTTTGTTCTGAAAACGTTATTCAAACCCCCCCCCTTTCTACCGTTTTTCATACCTTCATCCACATCAGAGCTTTGATCTTTAGAACATCTGAAGCATTTTTCTACCGTTCAGAAGAACGTAGTGATTGCAGAAGCGTTTCATTGGTTACTCTTTGGTCTTCAACTTCTGATATATAAGTCTTTGAATCAGAATCAGAACATGTTTGTCACACAATTAAAAGACAAACGTTAGAGTACCCTAATTGTTCATACACAATAATAAACTTGTTATCATCAAAACATAGACTTGGACCCAATATTCTGAAAACCGGACCGGCCGGTCATACAGGAACTGGACTACTCTTCGGTCCGAAACGCGATGACTTGCGGTTTAACCGGTTAATAGCCATTTGTCTTTTTATTTTCTGAAATGATGCATTTTGTCTTTTTGTAATCAGTTCCTGTCACTTTCTGCCCA
>NC_080044.1:25976204-26137809 GCF_012489685.1 Lotus japonicus
AGCTAAGTTTTTCACACCCCATGCTTTTTGCTTATGACAAAAAGGGGGAGTACACCCAGTTTTTGATGTGTAAGCTATGTTAGTGTGATTTATTTTTCTTTTGGAGAATTTAAGAGTTCCACCTTTATGACCATAGATGTGTCACTGGGCAAATACAAGGAATACATTTCACTTCTTCTGAAGTGATTCTATTTGACTCTGACACCACTTATTGCTGACTCTGAATACTTATGCGCTCTGATTATTTCAACTCATCTATGTCATATATTTTCACTCTGAACTCTTATATTGTTTAGTTCAGAATCTAGACATTTCTAACGTTTTCATTAAGTCTTAGATTCATGGGGACCTATGCTCAGAATCAAGCTGTGACTTGGATTCAGAATGAGCAAAATAAACTATTCACATCAGGATAAGTCTAATTCTATGTCTCTAAACTCTGAGTGAATTCAGTTTATTGTTTAAGAATTGTTCATCAAAATACTTGGTTTTGTCATCATCAAAAAGGGGGAGATTGTAAGATCAAGTTTTGATCGTGTAGTACAACTCTATGTTTTGATGATTACAAGTTAACATTTTAGTATGAACAATTATGGTACTCTAACGTGTTTTTCTGAGTGTGCTATTTATGTAAGACCCAAGTTTTTAAGCTTAGAATAAGCGGAAGAGATTTCCATTTACGATTAGGCTTGATGTATCGTGAAGGGAAAACCTGAACAAAAGTTTATTTAATGAAATAAATGTATGAAGGAGAAAGTTCAGGAAAAGTCTGAGGATCGTATTGAAGTCGATTTAAATTATAGCACGATCGTTATACGCTTAAACCTAGGTCAGAAACCCTAGAATATAGCTAGTTTTCACTTTTAGGCACGATGGAAGTTAATTCCAAAAATCTTTAGAGAAAGGTTAGAACTTCTCTTTTTCCATATATCACAATCGTTTCGAGGCGAAACTCTAGAATCTACGAACGTCCGATTCCAATCATCGGAAGTTTGCCGAAACCGAAACCCTGGTATTTCAAAACCCTAGAATTTCTCGACAATGAAGACTTTTTCTATTCAGAGCTTCAAATGAATATTCCACACGCGTACACCCATTTCTCTTGATGATTTCAATCTTTCTTCCGAAGGAAATTTTCTATTCCGACATTCGATGCAAAAAGCAACTTATCGGGTAAAATAGTTTTACACCGACTATGCATTAGTTGCCAAAAATACAAGGAGACATCTTTTTAGTTTTGGAATTCTTTCGCCAAAACATATCTCAGAATTCACGGAGAATGACGCCGGAAAAATCAGATTCGCGAAACTTTCATTTTCCCGCGAATTTCCATCTTCTATATATAGCAAACAAGTGAGAAAAAAACACAAAACTCCTCCATTTTTCTCTCCAAGGCCGCGAGCTTCAACAAGGAAGAAGGAAGAAGAGTTTTCTTCATTACTTGCTTGATCGTTGATCCGTTAGTTGCTGCTTCAAGGTTTCGAGGTATAGTCGCTAATCCTTACCTCTGATCGCTTTTTCCATAGCTTTTCTGTAGACTTTTCTGAGCTGATAGTTTATGGGTTTTTGCAAAACTATCCTGAATATTTCATTTCTGATTCTAAACCTCTTCCTTATGTGCCCAAGATCACTTCTTCCGGGTTAGATTTTCCGTTATGTCGCCGGAATTCCGCCGGAATCAATTTTAGCCTAAAATACCCATATTTGGAGTTTTTGAAGTAAAGCTTCAACCTTTAGGCTGAAAAATATCGCCTTAGCTTAGTGCTAGTAGGATTAGTTGTCATAAACGTCGTTGGTAACGTCCCTGCAAAATTTGGTTTTTGGGATTTCAGTTTTGAAATTTCTAAGTTAAAAATCATGACCAAAATACCCCTGCGACAGTTTTTGAACCGATAATTTTTCCGAGTTCAGAATACCCTTAGTTACGGCTAATGATAGCATAGGAACCAAGTTTGATCGAAGAAAAATCGAGTTCCCTAATTACCTAAAGTGGTCGAGCCTATAGGGGGAGGAGGAGGAAAATTTCCTTTTCCGAAAACATGTCTTTCGCGCTAGATTATCGTACCTTAGAGTATAGATTACTTCGAGTAACCTTAGTAAGTATCAATAGCTTAGTTTCGATAGATTCTGATAGTATTTCTGTGGTTTTGCTCTAAAGGTGATTTTGAGGAATTTCCAGCGGAGCAAGGCTTTGATTGTGAAGGAGCTTTAGGAGATAACTCTGGAGAACCTACAGGTGAGGGCTTCTCACTGAATCTCTAGCTAATGCTTAGGGTCGATGCTTTCGACATTGTTTACTGTTTATGCACTGGATTGTGTGTGATTGGAAAATGTTTTTCTGAGGCTTCGGCTGACAATGTAGATGATTCATCTACTGAATGTTTTTGAGATTGACTTACATGCTATGTGCTATGTGGGTAATCTAGGATGTGTGGTGCATGCTTTATATGCTAAGTGCTAAGTGTTTATGATGAGATGTATTGATATATGACATGTTGTTGACTGTGATGAGTTAATTATGCTGCTGCTATGAAATCTGAGATTCTGAATCGTGAGAATAGCGGGCAGGTCATGCCGATTTTATTTTGAGTGTTTTGAGGAGGCTTGATAGGACGAACGAGGTTCGGGCCTTGTTTTTGTTTAGTGGATCGAGACATTCTCTGGAAGTGATTTGGGATTTGGAGATCCTGAAAATTTATAAGATTTGCGATAAGACAAAATGTAATCTATTTTATAAGGAAAACTCATAAGACATTAAACAACCTCTAAATCTTTAAGTAAGGATAACAATCTCGAAAGGAAGGCTTGGAAGTCAAATCTTAGTTTTGGAAAGCGAGAAGTGTCGTCGGATCCTAAGTGTTGAGAATGTTAAGAGGTTTTGAGTAGGTTGATACTCTTTGCTCGTTGAGCAGTTTGTTTAGCCATCCAAGGGATGAGCCGAGAAGCTTCACTGAGGCGTGAGACCTTGTGAATGCGGGATACTCCACTGAGGCGTGAGACCTTGTGGAAAGCATGGATCTTCACTGTAACACCCCGATTTCGGTGGCGTCACTTTAGTAACCAAAAAGAAACTTAAAGCGGAAAACGTGAATTTTTTTTTTTGATAACAGAACCAAAGACTTAAAGAAATAAACTCTCAACGAAAGATAACAGAACTAATATATAATATAAATGCAGCCCCCGCTGTAAGTAGCAAACCTCGTCACGAGTAACCTCCAGTGACGGAAAGTAGAAAAGTGTAACGCCCGTAGGCAAAATGTACAATCCCAAAAGGATAGGTCAAGTGTCAGCAACACAAGCCCTCAAAAGTAAGAATAAGTCTGAGCTATGACACTAACACCCAACCTTAGTAGACTCTAAACACCCGTCCCCTATACTTCCGTCATCGACTCTCATCTGGTCATGCATGAAGTCCGGGTCCACGTCGAAGGCTCAGCGGTAGTCATTTCGCTCCGGGTCTTCCCCGAACGACGAAGAATCACGAGAGAATCCACCAACGACATCTGACAAAAAGGGCATACATAGCCCCCCACACACAGGTAGCACGTGCAAGGGTCAACTTACGGAATATAGAATAGAGAATACAAGACAACAGGTATAGTATAAGGGGTATATATATATGTCATATATATACATATAAGTTCTGCATTGTCTACCCTAAGGTTTAAACATAGCATGTTATCAAAACTCTAGTACAATTCCATCATCAAAGCACATAACGATATTTATCAACAACAACTCATCCAAATCCCAACGAATATAGTTAAAGTGCATGATATGTCAATGCAACGTCAATCTCGACGATTTCGAAAGAAGTGGGCTGGGCACGATCGAGTCGGTCCTAACACTGGCATTGTGTCGACCATAACCCTCGAGTGTCACTTACAACCTTGACATAGCCGGATCAGTCCTAACCCTGCGGGTCGACTTTTCCCTCCGCTATTCGCGACAATCAACAGGTCGATCCTAACCTCACGGTCGATCATATCCCCCGTCGATGTCCGAATTACCCGAAGGTATAAACTGTACCCGAAGGTATAAACTGTACCCGAAGGCATAAACTGTACCCGAAGGCATAACTGTACCCGAAGGCATAACTGTACCCGAAGGCATAAACTGTACCCGAAGGCATAAACTGTACCCGAAGGCATATAGATATATTGTACCCGAAGGTATATGCTGTACCCGAAGGCATATAGATATACTGTACCCGAAGGTATATACTGTACCCGAAGGCATATAGATATACTGTACCCGAAGGTATATACTGTACCCGAAGGCATAAACTGTACCCGAAGGCATATAGATATACTGTACCCGAAGGTATATACTGTACCCGAAGAAATATAGATATACTGTACCCGAAGGTATATACTGTACCCGAAGGCATATAGATATACTGTACCCGAAGGTATATACTGTACCCGAAGGCATAAACTGTACCCGAAGGCATATACTGTACCCGAAGGTATATACTGTAACTCATGATGATCTCCAAATCATCCGACTCATCTCAATCCGATGGTCAAAACTGCTCCTCGAGCAAAGAGTATCAACATACTCGGAAACTATCAATTTCCCGGCTTATCCCTCGGATAGCCCAACAAACCCCGCTGCTCCAACAGCACAAGAGTATCAACATACTCAAAACTTCTCAACTTCCTCAACACTTGGATCCGACGACACTTCTCGTTTTCCAAAAACTAAGATTTGCATCCAATGCTTCCTTTCGAGCTTATTATCTTTATTTAAAGATTTAGAGGTTGTTTAATGTCTTATGAGTTTTCTTTACTAAATGATATCCTTTTAGTCTTATCGCAAATCCTATAAGTTCTCGGGATCTCCTAATCCCCAAATGACTCCAGAGAATGTCTCGATCCATAAACACCATAACAAGGCCCGAATCTCATTCGCCCTATCAAACTTTCTCAAAACTCTCAAAATAAAATCGGCATGACCTGCCCGCTATTCTCACTACTCGGAAACTCAGATTTCATTGCAAATGCATAATTAACTCAGCACAAACAACCAACATGTCAAATCAACATATTATGCAATAACCACATAACACTTAGCATATAAAGCATGCATCACACATCCTAAATTACCCACATAGCACATAGCATGTAATTCACTCTCAAAAACATTCAGTAGATGAATCATCTACATTGTCAGCCGAAGCCTCAGAAAACATTTTACCAGTCAAACACAAACAAGTGCATAAACAATAAATCAAGTCGAATTCATCGACACCTAAAGCATTAACTAGCAAGGTAAGTTGCCCTTACCTCTAGTTATTCCAGCGTTCTCCTCAAACGTTCCTTCACAATGAGCTCCTTGATCTTCAGGAAATTCCTCAAAAGCACCTTTAAAGTAAAACCACAGAATTCTATCAAAATCTGTCGGAAACTAAGCTATCGATACTTACTAAGGTTACTCGAAGTAATCTATACTCTAAGGTACGATAATCTAGCGCGAAAGGACAAGTTTTCGGAAAAGGAAATTTCCTCCTCCCCCCTTAATAGGTTCGGCCACTTTAGGTAATTAGGGGACTCGATTTTTCTTCGATCAAACTTGGTTCCTATGCTATCATTAGCCGTAACTAAGGGTATTCTGAACTCGGAAAAATTATCGGATCAAAAACTGTCGCAGGGGTATTTTGGTCATGATTTTTAACTTAGGATTTTCAAAACTGAAATCCCAAAAAGCAAATTTGACAGGGACGTTACTAACGACGTTTATGACAACTAATCCTACTAGCACTAAGCTAAGGCGATAGTTTTCAGCCTAAAGGTTGAAACTTTACTTCAAAAACTCCAAAAATTGGTATTTTAGGCTAAAATTGATTCCGGCGGAATTCCGGCGACATAACGGAAAATCTAACCCGGCAGAAGTGATCTTGGGCACATAAGGAAGAGGTTTAGAATCAGAAATGAAAGATTCGGGATAGTTTTGCAAAAACCCATAAACTATCAACTCAGAAAAGTCTACAGAAAAGCTATGGAAAAAGCGATCAGAGGTAAGGATTAGCGACTATACCTCGAAACCTTGAAGCAGCAACTAACGGATCAATGATCAAGCAAGTAATGAAGAAAATTCTTCTTCCTTCTTCCTTGGTGAAGCTCGCGGCCTTGAGGAGAGAAAATGGAGGAGTTTTGTGTTTTTTTCTCACTTGTTTGCTATATATAGAAGATGGAAATTCGCGGGAAAATGAAAGTTTTGCGAATCTGATTTTTCCGGCGTCATTCTCCGTGAATTAATAGATATGTTTTGGCAAAAGAATTCCAAAACTATAAAGAGGTATCCTTGTATTTTTGGCCACTAATGCATAGTCGGTATAAAACTATTTTACCCGATAAGTTGCTTTTTGCATCGAATGTCGGAATAGAAAACTTCCTTCTGAAGAAAGATTGAAATCATCAAGAGAAATGGGTGTACGCGTGTAGAATATTCATTTGAAGCTCTGAATAGAAAAAGTCTTCATTGTCGAGAAATTCTAGGGTTTTGAAATACCAGGGTTTCGGTTTCGGCAAACTTCCGATGATTGTAATCGGACGTTCGTAGATCCTAGAGTTTCGCCTCGAAACAATTGTGATATATGGAAAAAGAGAAGTTCTAACATTTCTCTGAAGATTTTTGGAATTAACTTCCGTCGTGCCTAAAAGTGAAAACTAGCTATATACTAGGGTTTCTGACCTAGGTTTAAGCGTAAAACGATCGTGCTATATCTTTTATCGATCATAATGCAATCCTTGAACTTTTCCTGAACTTTATCCTTCATAAATATATTCCTTCATACATTTATTTCATAAATAAGCTTTTGTTCAGGTTTTCCCTTCACGATACATCAAGCCTAATCGTAAATGGAAATCTCTTCCTCTTATTCTAAGCTTAAAAACTTGGGTCTTACATTCACTGAGGCGTGAGACCTCGTGAACAGCATGGAGCTTCACTGAGGCGTGAGACCTTGTGAAAGCGTGAATCTTCACTGAGGCGTGAGACCTTGTGAAAAGCATGGAACTCCACTAAGGCGTGAGACCTTGTGAGAGCGTGAATCTTCACTGAAGCGTGAGACTTCGTGCAAGTGTGTAAATTCACTGAGGCGTGAGACCTTGTGAAAGCATAAAACTTCACTGAAGCGTGAGACTTTGTGAATGTGTGAGACTCCACTGAAGCGGGAGACTTCGTGAGAGCATTGATGACTCGAAGAGTTATCGTGAGTGGTTGCACTCATTTTATGATTATTGTATTTTGTCGCAGAATCGACTTTTACCTTAGGGTAAGCTTTTAGAGACATTGATTTACCTATAACACGTGGCGACGTGTCGAGTGAGGTCGGAGACGTTGTTTGGTTAATCATATTGCATTCATGCATACATAGGAGGTTAATACACGGCGTGATACCGGACCTCGGAGAATTCCAAATGTCGTCGGATTCCAAAATGGTCATATGACCCAGATTTCCGTGTAAGAGCGTCTGTAGACGTCTCTTGTAGCAGACCGAAATGGCAGACCTACGGGTTACGGCTAATCTGGCTACCTTTGTGTGGTGTAAGAGGCACGCGGGCAGAAATGGTCCCACCGTTGCTGGTGCTAGGATTGATCCGTTTGATGCCCATCCGTTCCGGATTGCATATTGGTTGACTGGGTTAACCTGCATATCATTTCATGCAACATGCATACTGACATAGTTGATGAGTGTGTTTGGTACTTGTTAATTCTATTTGAGGCATGTTAACTGTGATTTACTGTCGTTTATGTTCATTGAGAAATATGCAACCCTAGGATGTTATCCCTAGCTATAAGCCTAAGTGGCTATTTCCTTATCTGTATCTATTGGTGGTATTATTTACATAATTCTTTGGAGTTGACCCTCGCGTCTTCTGTGTGTGCTTTGGCGGACAAACGCCCTTTGTCAGATGTCTTTGGCGGGCTGGTTCACGACGGTTCACCCTTCGGGGAGAGCTAGAGTTCGGATGCTGGAACAGGAGCGCATCGCGATAGCGAGCGATGGACGGAGGATGTACCTAGACTTGGTCGTACTGGATTCAGATTCGGACGACGATCACGCTAGCATGTAGGATTGAGTGTTAGTGTGAGCTCCTCGAGATGGGATTAGTGTAGGAGTAGAGTCTTAGCTCTGAACATCATTTGTTTCATTTGGGACAGGGTAGTTTCCCACCTATAGCTTTTTGTGTGGTTTCTTTACGGGAATCACAGAGAGTTAGTTGGACTTAGGAAGTCTTGTTTCAGGCCGATGGGCCAGCTTATTCTCATTTTGAGGGATAGTGTTGCGGACACTTAACCTTTTCATTTGGTTTGTACATATTGCCTACGGGCGCCACTCTTCTATTACCCGTCACGGGAGGTTTACTCGTGACGTGGCTAGCTACTTACAGCGGGGGCTGTTTTATATATTGTATATTAGTTCTATTTATCGTTACTGTTGGGTTTTATTTAATTCAGTTTTGTCTTAGTTATTATCAAAAAAAAATATATTCACGTTTTCCGCATTAAGTTTACTTTTGGTTACTAAAGTGACGCCACCGAAATCGGGGTGTTTCATTGTGGTATCAGAGCACGGTCGAGTCTTTCGGGAGTTGTTGGGGAATAGGTCTTCTGTGCTAGGTTGTGTGACTCTGCAAAGAGTGAAAATTGATTGTCTGCAAGCGATTTTTCGCTTAAAAATTGATTGAAGTTATTGCTTAATCATATTGTATAGTTATGGAAATGCTATCTTATGATGAGTACTAACTGTTTGTCTAAGCTTTGACCTTATAGTTATTATGCCTATTAATACCTTATTTGACCGTAGCTCGTATTTTAGCTATAGAAGTTACACGAGGTAGAGGATAACATGCTAAGCCTAGGAAGTAGTTTTCCACCGATGTGTTTAACAAGAAGCTAGAAGCTAAAGAATGAATCTTAGAGAGATTCCGTATGGATAGTATACGTATGACGTCGAGAGTGTGTAGTTCTGTAGCGACATCGTTGAGGATTTAATATCAAGGTAGTGGACTTTGATAGTGGGATGTATAAGATGAATTTGAATTGGTCGAGGATTAGTGGTACTTGGGAGGAAAATTCGTGTTAAGTAATTGATTTTCCTTGGGAAGGAGTCGTCGTTATAAGAAATGAATATTCATTTAAGAAGTATTGAAGAATTAGAGGATATTAGAGGTCCAAACTTAGTGAAGGTTTAGATTTTAAGTCAATCGATTTGACCACGAACGCATGAGACATGAAGTCTTGTCCAGTTTTAATCGAGAGACTAAGTATTGGAATGATTGGAGGATGGTCAAATTACAGAAAGGGAAGTGTTCGTATCAAGATGAATACTTGAGGTATAGTTATGATTGGATCTTCTAGAGGATAAATCTCGATTTATGCGAAGTGTTAGGGATTTCAGTAAGTTTAAATTGGTTTGAGTGAGGAAGGTTTTGAGGACGAAGACAACAATAATGGATTGTTAGATAGTAAGAGGATGATTAGCTTATGAGTGGTTGATGAATTTATGATTAAGGGGATGGGTCTTGTCATGCACGAGGTATTAAGACTCAAGTCGAGTTTTAGTTTGAACGGTGACTAAGGAGAAGATTGAGTTCATGGTGCCGTATGGGAGTTAGAGGAAGAGATCAAGGAATAATATTCATAACTTTTTACTGACCCTTAAGTTTCGAGGTCGAAACTTTCTTTTTGGAGGGTAGTAATGTAAGACCCAAGTTTTTAAGCTTAGAATAAGCGGAAGAGATTTCCATTTACGATTAGGCTTGATGTATCGTGAAGGGAAAACCTGAACAAAAGTTTATTTAATGAAATAAATGTATGAAGGAGAAAGTTCAGGAAAAGTCTGAGGATCGTATTGAAGTCGATTTAAATTATAGCACGATCGTTATACGCTTAAACCTAGGTCAGAAACCCTAAAATATAGCTAGTTTTCACTTTTAGGCACGATGGAAGTTAATTCCAAAAATCTTTAGAGAAAGGTTAGAACTTCTCTTTTTCCATATATCACAATCGTTTCGAGGCGAAACTCTAGAATCTACGAACGTCCGATTCCAATCATCGGAAGTTTGCCGAAACCGAAACCCTGGTATTTCAAAACCCTAGAATTTCTCGACAATGAAGACTTTTTCTATTCAGAGCTTCAAATGAATATTCCACACGCGTACACCCATTTCTCTTGATGATTTCAATCTTTCTTCCGAAGGAAATTTTCTATTCCGACATTCGATGCAAAAAGCAACTTATCGGGTAAAATAGTTTTACACCGACTATGCATTAGTTGCCAAAAATACAAGGAGACATCTTTTTAGTTTTGGAATTCTTTCGCCAAAACATATCTCAGAATTCACAGAGAATGACGCCGGAAAAATCAGATTCGCGAAACTTTCATTTTCCCGCGAATTTCCATCTTCTATATATAGCAAACAAGTGAGAAAAAAACACAAAACTCCTCCATTTTTCTCTCCAAGGCCGCGAGCTTCAACAAGGAAGAAGGAAGAAGAGTTTTCTTCATTACTTGCTTGATCGTTGATCCGTTAGTTGCTGCTTCAAGGTTTCGAGGTATAGTCGCTAATCCTTACCTCTGATCGCTTTTTCCATAGCTTTTCTGTAGACTTTTCTGAGCTGATAGTTTATGGGTTTTTGCAAAACTATCCTGAATATTTCATTTCTGATTCTAAACCTCTTCCTTATGTGCCTAAGATCACTTCTGCCGGGTTAGATTTTCCGTTATGTCGCCGGAATTCCGCCGGAATCAATTTTAGCCTAAAATACCCATTTTTGGAGTTTTTGAAGTAAAGCTTCAACCTTTAGGCTGAAAACTATCGCCTTAGCTTAGTGCTAGTAGGATTAGTTGTCATAAACGTCGTTGGTAACGTCCCTGCAAAATTTGGTTTTTGGGATTTCAGTTTTGAAATTTCTAAGTTAAAAATCATGACCAAAATACCCCTGCGACAGTTTTTGATCCGATAATTTTTCCGAGTTCAGAATACCCTTAGTTACGGCTAATGATAGCATAGGAACCAAGTTTGATCGAAGAAAAATCGAGTTCCCTAATTACCTAAAGTGGCCGAGCCTATAGGGGGAGGAGGAGGAAAATTTCCTTTTCCGAAAACATGTCTTTCGCGCTAGATTATCGTACCTTAGAGTATAGATTACTTCGAGTAACCTTAGTAAGTATCGATAGCTTAGTTTCGATAGATTCTGATAGTATTTCTGTGGTTTTGCTCTAAAGGTGATTTTGAGGAATTTCCAGCGGAGCAAGGCTTTGATTGTGAAGGAGCTTTAGGAGATAACTCTGGAGAACCTACAGGTGAGGGCTTCTCACTGAATCTCTAGCTAATGCTTAGGGTCGATGCTTTCGACATTGTTTACTGTTTATGCACTGGATTGTGTGTGATTGGAAAATGTTTTTCTGAGGCTTCGACTGACAATGTAGATGATTCATCTACTGAATGTTTTTGAGATTGACTTACATGCTATGTGCTATGTGGGTAATCTAGGATGTGTGGTGCATGCTTTATATGCTAAGTGCTAAGTGTTTATGATGAGATGTATTGATATATGACATGTTGTTGACTGTGATGAGTTAATTATGCTGCTGCTATGAAATCTGAGATTCTGAATCGTGAGAATAGCGGGCAGGTCATGCCGATTTTATTTTGAGAGTTTTGAGGAGGCTTGATAGGACGAACGAGGTTCGGGCCTTGTTTTTGTTTAGTGGATCGAGACATTCTCTGGAAGTGATTTGGGATTTGGAGATCCTGAAAATTTATAAGATTTGCGATAAGACAAAATGTAATCTATTTTATAAGGAAAACTCATAAGACATTAAACAACCTCTAAATCTTTAAGTAAGGATAACAATCTCGAAAGGAAGGCTTGGAAGTCAAATCTTAGTTTTGGAAAGCGAGAAGTGTCGTCGGATCCTAAGTGTTGAGAATGTTAAGAGGTTTTGAGTAGGTTGATACTCTTTGCTCGTTGAGCAGTTTGTTTAGCCATCCAAGGGATGAGCCGAGAAGCTTCACTGAGGCATGAGACCTTGTGAATGCGGGATACTCCACTGAGGCGTGAGACCTTGTGGAAAGCATGGATCTTCACTGAGGAGTGAGACCTCGTGAACAGCATGGAGCTTCACTGAGGCGTGAGACCTTGTGAAAGCGTGAATCTTCACTGAGGCGTGAGACCTTGTGAAAAGCATGGAACTCCACTGAGGCGTGAGACCTTGTGAGAGCGTGAATCTTCACTGAAGCGTGAGACTTCGTGCAAGTGTGTAAATTCACTGAGGCGTGAGACCTTGTGAAAGCATAAAACTTCACTGAAGCGTGAGACTTTGTGAATGTGTGAGACTCCACTGAAGCGGGAGACTTCGTGAGAGCATTGATGACTCGAAGAGTTATCGTGAGTGGTTGCACTCATTTTATGATTATTGTATTTTGTCGCAGAATCGACTTTTACCTTAGGGTAAGCTTTTAGAGACATTGATTTACCTAGAACACGTGGCGACGTGTCGAGTGAGGTCAGAGACGTTGTTTGGTTAATCATATTGCATTCATGCATACATAGGAGGTTAATACACGGCGTGATACCGGACCTCGGAGAATTCCAAATGTCGTCGGATTCCAAAATGGTCATATGACCCAGATTTCCGTGTAAGAGCGTCTGTAGACGTCTCTTGTAGCAGACCGAAATGGCAGACCTACGGGTTACGGCTGATCTGGCTACCTTTGTGTGGTGTAAGAGGCACGCGGGCAGAAATGGTCCCACCGTTGCTGGTGCTAGGATTGATCCGTTTGATGCCCATCCGTTCCGGATTGCATATTGGTTGACTGGGTTAACCTGCATATCATTTCATGCAACATGCATACTGACATAGTTGATGAGTGTGTTTGGTACTTGTTAATTCTATTTGAGGCATGTTAACTGTGATTTACTGTCGTTTATGTTCATTGAGAAATATGTAACCCTAGGATGTTATCCCTAGCTATAAGCCTAAGTGGCTATTTCCTTATCTGTATCTATTGGTGGTATTATTTACATAATTCTTTGGAGTTGACCCTCGCGTCTTCTGTGTGTGCTTTGGCGGACAAACGCCCTTTGTCAGATGTCTTTGGCGGGCTGGTTCACGACGGTTCACCCTTCGGGGAGAGCTAGAGTTGGGATGCTGGAACAGGAGCGCATCGCGATAGCGAGCGATGGACGGAGGATGTACCTAGACTTGGTCGTACTGGATTCAGATTCGGACGACGATCACGCTAGCATGTAGGATTGAGTGTTAGTGTGAGCTCCTCGAGATGGGATTAGTGTAGGAGTAGAGTCTTAGCTCTGAACATCATTTGTTTCATTTGGGATAGGGTAGTTTCCCACCTATAGCTTTTTGTGTGGTTTCTTTACGGGAATCACAGAGAGTTAGTTGGACTTAGGAAGTCTTGTTTCAGGCCGATGGGCCAGCTTATTCTCATTTTGAGGGATAGTGTTGCGGACACTTAACCTTTTCATTTGGTTTGTACATATTGCCTACGGGCGCCACTCTTCTATTACCCGTCACTGGAGGTTTACTCGTGACGTGGCTAGCTACTTACAGCGGGGGCTGTTTTATATATTGTATATTAGTTCTATTTATCGTTACTGTTGGGTTTTATTTAATTCAGTTTTGTCTTAGTTATTATCAAAAAAAAATATATTCACGTTTTCCGCATTAATTTTACTTTTGGTTACTAAAGTGACGCCACCGAAATCGGGGTGTTACAATTTACAGGCTCTAACCTAAATTTTATCTCACACAAATCAGAAGCATTGTGCTTAAAGAGTTACCCAAGCAACGCTTTCGCAACATCTATGCTCACTCTGAACAGTAGAAAAGCTTCAGAAGATCTGAAGCCTTACAAGCTTTGATATGGACTCAGTCACTTGAAGTTCTGAAGATCCATACGTTCTGACAACCCAGACACTCTGAAGGTTCAGATGTTCTGATGGTGTAGAAGACTCTGAGGATCCAGAAGCTGAAAAGTGGAAACTCTGATGTCCAGAAGCAAGATGGCTCTGAAGACCAAGTACTTCCCTCTGAGTTCAGAATCAGAAGGTACAACGGTCAGAGGATCTCTGCTTCCCTCTGACTCTGATCAACGGCTTCACAAGTTCCAACATGAAGCATTCCCCTGATCAGAAGTCTACTAGGTTAAAGGTCAAGTCACGTTCCAAAGTACAAAAGCAAATGTACTATCCTGACGACCTACCTAACATTCTCAGCCACAGCAGAAGCTGGAATTTCCAGAGCTGCCCTCCAACGGTAGCATTCCCATGCAGCGTTCAAACCCTAATCCTTGGAGTATAAATAGAGGCTGAAGATTGAAAGATGCGGTTGGATGAATCTCACACGCGCAAGCTATATTCAAACCTTCTAAGCATTCTTTCATCTGAATTCATTGTGTTTACTATTAGCTTTTCAGAAGCAATTTCTTTGTAAACATTCTTTCTAAAGCAGTTGTTTAGTTACCTATAGGAGATCAAGTTTGATCGGATCCTAGAGAAGACTAAGAGAGTGAATCTTAGTGTGAGCTAAGTCAGTATATTGTTAGTCACTTGTAGGTTTCAAGTGCAGTTGTAACATTTACCTGATTAGTGGATTGCCTTCATTCTAAGAAGGAAGAAATCACCTTAATGGGTGGACTGGATTAGCTTGAGTGATTCATCAAGTGAACCAGGATAAAATCCTTGTGTGCTTTTTTATCTCTTATCTTAAGCACTTTATTTGTTCTCGAAAGATTTGCCAAAATCTTTAAGGTGAAAGTTTTATTCTGAAAACGTTATTCAAACCCCCCCTTCTACCGTTTTTCATACCTTCACCTGCAAAGTGACTAACAATACACTGACTTAGCTATCACTAAGATTTACTCTCTTAGTCTTCTCTAGGATCCGATCAACCTTGATCTCCTAAAGGAAAATCAAACAACTGTTTGAAGGTTTGGGTTTACAAGGAAATGCTTCTTAGAAAGCTAATAGTAAACACACTTAGTTCTATTTGAAGAAAGATTGCTAAGAGAATATTTGAATATTGCTTGCGCGTGAACAAGTTTCTTAGGCGGCATCTTTCAATCTTCAACCTCTTTATATACTCCAAGGATTAGGGTTTGGACGTTGCATGGAGATGCTACCGTTGGAGGGCAGATCTGGGATTTCCAGGTTCTGCTGTGGCTGAATCAATTAGGTAAGGTCGTCAGGAATGGTACAATTGCTTTTGTACTTTGGATAGCGACATGACCTTTATCCTTGTTGACTTCTGATCAGAGTGATGCTTCATCTTGGAACTTGTGAAGCTTGGTAATCAGAGTCAGAGGGAAGCTTGGATCCTCTGACCTTTGTATCTTCTGCTTCTGAACTCAGAGGAGAAGTACTTGGTCTTCAGAGCCAGCTTACTCTTGGACTTCAGAATCTTCACTACTCAGCTTCTGGACTTTCAGAGCTTCTGGACCATCAGAGCTTCTGATTCTTCAGAGCTTCTGATCCTTCAGAGCGTTTGATCCTTCAGAGCTTCTAATCCATCAGAGCTTCTAGTGAGCTGAATCCATATCAGAGCTTTATAATCTTCAGATCTTCTGAAGCTTGATCTACTGTTCAGATTGAACATAGTACGTGTGAAAGCGTTGCAGAGGTTACTCTTTGAGCATTGTGCTTCTGAATTATGTGAAATAGGACCAGAGTCTTGGCCTGTCATTAGAACACTCAGAAAACAACGTTAGAGTACCATAATTGTTCATAGATAATAATTAACATGTAATCATCAAAACATAGAGTTGTACTACATGATCAAAACTTGATCTTACAATCTCCCCCTTTTTGATGATGACAAAACCAAGTATTTTGATGAACAATTCTTAAACAATAAACTGAATTCACTCAGAGTTTAGAGATTAGTGATAAACTTATCCTGAGGTGAATGGTTTATGTTGCTCATTCTGAATCCAAGTCACAACTTGATTCTGAGCTTAGCTCCCCCTGAATCTAGGACTTAATGAAAATATTAGTAATATCTAGATTCTGAGCTAAATAATAAAAGAGTTTAGAGTAAGAATGTATGGCATAGATAAAATGAAATAATCAGAGTGCATAAGTATTCGGAGTCATGAGCAGAGTAAAGGTATCAGAGTCAACTAGTATCACTTCAGAGGAAGTGAAAATGTATTCCTTGTATTTGCCCAGTGACACATCTATGGTCATAAAGGTGGAACTCTTATATTCTCCAAAAGAAAAAGAAATCACACTAACACAGCTTACACATCAAAAACTGGGTTATACTCTCCCTTTTTGTCATAAGCAAAAAACACGGGGTGTGAAAAACTTAGCTTGAAGTACAAAGTACTCCCCCTTAGGAAAGGTCTAAGTGTAAAAGGATGGAGAAAGGAATAAGAAATTAAAGAAAACGTTTTTAATTAATGCATATGCAAAAGATTAAATGAAAGAGTTGAACGTTTACCACCGACCAAGGAGTTAAAGGTAAACATCTGTTACAAATAAATAATCCTCGAGAAACTGCTTCAGCATTAACTTCTGTAGACTGAACTTAGCTTATAAATAGCGGTTAAACCATATCAGTCTTCACATCTCGTTTTCACTTGAACTTAAAATTACATTGGCATCCTTCATAGCATGCATCGAGCAGTTGAGGAAGAAAGCCTTTGATGAAGACCTCTTCATCAATGTACGCCATCCAGAAGAACCGAGCGTCTATAGTCTGACAAACCGGCTATTAGGCATGAGCCTGAGTCCAGAAATGGACAACATCCTCAGAAGCTTTCTCAGATTCGTGGAGGAAATGCAAGTGTTCTTCCAGAAGGAGCTGGAGCTTTATGAGGAAATCAGAGCAACAGAGGCGGCTCTGGAGACGGTGGCGGAGGGTCCTGAGAGGCCGGAGCTGCGCCAGAGCTTAGTCCTCTTAGAGCATAGGCAGCATCGTCTGGAGCTTGAGAAAGCAGCGATGCGAAGGCAATGTAGAGTTTTGAGGAAAAATCCTCCCTTTTAAGTGTATCAATGCATTGTATGAAGTTTCTTATTAATAAATAAAAGTTTGTTTGTTGATTAATGTGTATGAGTGAAAATTAAGTAATGATAAACAAGAATTATGCAAGCATATAAAAGGAAAAATGATAATTGAATAGTAGAACCAGAGTTAAACACGAAAAAACATAGAAGAAAAACGGAATAAATAGAGTTCCTAAAGTCTAAGGTTTAGGTGTCCTCCTTAGAAGTTCTGCGCACATTTCTTTCAAACTCTGAAGAAGAACTTCATGAAAGTCAAGTCTTTGTTCAATAAGATCAATTCTTGAATCTGACTGAGGTTGAGCAGACGTTTCAGCTTGAGCAGAGTGAGGAACTTGAGCAGATGTGGAGGCAACATCAGTAAATGGAATGATTCCAAGTGCTTGATTTCTTAGTGCCTCAGCTTCAGCTTGTAATTTAGCTGCTTGTTCCAGAGCTTGCAACCTTGCAGCTTCACGTTGTTCTTTCTTGTTTTTGGCTTCTTCCATAGCAGTATAGAGCTGTTCTCTCATCAGCTGTTCATTCAAAGCTTCTCTTCTTCTGAGTCGTTGACTGGCAGCTTCAACACACTTATTCTTTTCAGCAGTTAGAAACCCCACTATCACTGGAACTTGGTCAACCATCCAAGAACACAGATGGTCCCAGTCCTCAACAACCATGTCTGGATTCTCACTGAGGTCAGTGCGACCATGCACATTGCGAACCCTTAAAGATGTTTCATGATTAAATGAGTTGATGCAATCAAGGAGGGTGTTTGGTCCAGAGTAGGTGTAGGGAACAAGAGAGAGGTTTGGTTCAGGTGATGAAGAGTGATTGCTACTAGCAACCTCAGAGGGAGACCCAATCTGCAGAGTCAGATGTGCAGATATATTGGTCTCAGGGTTTTGATGAGAGGTTTCAGTCTTAGGGTTTTGTGATTTGTCTAAGGAATGGTTTGAGACTGACGCATCATTCTTTGGAAGAGGAGAATGAGGAGAAGGAGGTGGAGGAGGCATAGAAGCCAAAGGGACCGCTTGGATTGGGAAATCCGGAGCAACCAGAGGTTCTGGCCTGGGTCCAGAGTAACGGTTTGGACTTGGAACATTTAGAAATTGTTCAGGAATTTCTGAAACTCTTTCTCTGACAAGTTGAAAGAATTGGCGAGAAGCTTCAGATTTATCTGAAGGAGAAGAGAAAGGAACATTGGTAGGAAAAGAAACAATGGGAGCAGGAGAGAGAACTTCACTTTCAGAGGGTTCCTCATTTGAGTGATCAGAGGGTTGAGGCTCAGAGTTGGATTTTTCAGGGTTTGGTATCTCTTGAGCTTGTGTGTCAGAAATTATTGGTTCAGAGGTTTGTGGATGTAAGATCAAGTTTTGATCAGTGGTTGCATCTCTATGTTTTGATGATTACAATTAAGGTTTGTGATGATGAACAATTGTGGTACCCTAACGTTTGTCTTCTTAGTTGTGACAAACAGGTTCTGAATCTGACCCAAGACTATCCATTCAGAAGAAGAAGAACCAAGGGATACTAAAAAGAGAGTTCTAAAGCGTACCATGTTCGTTCAGAACAGTGGCAAATCCTTCAGAAGTTCTGAAGATACAAGCTCTCAAGAGGATCTGAAGAACCAGAGTCAGAAGTTCTGAAGACCAGATGTTCCAGTGGAACAGTCCAGAAGCAGAAGACTCAAGTTCTGAAGACCGGCAAGAAGTTGGTTCTGAAGACCCAAGCTATTCTAGCTCTGACGTTCAGAAGTTCTGAGGAGCTTGTTCAGAAGCAGAAGTTGCAAGGTCAGAAGAATCCTAGCTTCAATCTGACGAGGATCAGAAGCTTCACCAACGTTTATCTGAAGCCTTCAGATCTCAAGTCAACTGGTGAAAGGACAGGTCGCTATCATAGTACAAGTCTCAGTCTGTCCGCCACCTACCTCGTGCAGCCTAGCAGTCTGATTTTACAAGATTGCCACTCCAACGGATAAAACCCTAGCAACGGCTACATCACAAGTCTTGGAGTATATAAAGGCTGAAGAAAGAAGAAAGAGACTAAGAAACTTTGCTGAAATCATCCAATTCATACGAACCAAGTTCTTAGCATTATTTCTTCACTATTCTTGAACATCTGAGTTTACTATTAGCTTTTTAGAAGCACTCATTGTAAACCCGAAACCTTTTACACTACATTGTAAAGTTCATTAAGAGACCAAGGTTGGTCGGATCTTAAGTGGACTGAATCAAGGTTGATTCAGTGTTTAGCTAGTCTTAAGAGGATCGGTAGATCCGCGTCTTAAGAGGATACTAGTGATAAAATCAGTGTATTGTTAGTCACTTGGCAGGTAGCAAAGTGCAGTTGTAACACTCATTGATTTTAGTGAATTGCCTTCATCAGAAGAAGGAAGAAATCACATTCACAGGTGGACTGGATTAGCTTGAGCTTTTATCTCAAGTGAACCAGGATAAAATACTTGCGTGCTTTACTTCTTATCTTTCAGCACCTAGTTCTTATCTCTTAGTTTTCGATAAGTCAGAAAAGTTTACCATTTATTCAAAAACTCTATTCAAACCCCCCCTTTCTAGTGTTTTTCGCACCTTCAATTGGCATCAGAGCTCCGGTTCTGATTTAAACACCTAACAGTGTTCAGTGATCCAGAACCTTGTGTGAAAAACAAACGATGGCCCAAGCCAATACTTCCGCTGACAACAACAACAACAATCAACTCAGAGCACCAATCTTTGATGGTGAAAAGTTCGAGTACTGGAAAGATAGAATAGAATGTTATTTCCTTGGCACTGACCCAGATCTCTGGGATATGGTCGTTGAAGGCTATACTGATCCAGTAGATGCTTCAGGAGTGAAGATCCCTCGTTCTGAAATGACTGATGCTCAGAAGAAGCGTTTCAAGGATCATCACAAGGCGAAGTCTATGCTATTCAGCTCAATATCATATATTGAGTATGAGAAGATCTCTGACAAAGAAACAGCAAAATCCATCTTTGACTCCTTGGTCATGGCGCATGAAGGAAATGAAGAGGTCAAGGAAACCAAGGCTCTTGCTCTCATACAACAATATGAGCAGTTTAAGATGGAATCTGGTGAAACCATTGAAGAGATGTACTCAAGGTTTCAAACTCTAATTGCGGAATCAGAGTGCTAAACAAGGGCTACTCTACTGGTGATCATGTCAAGAAGATCATCAGAAGTTTGCCTAAGGAGTGGAGAGCTTTTGTCACTGCACTGAAACTCTCCAGGAATCTGAACTCATTGAAGTTAGAAGAACTCGTGAGTCATCTCATAAGTCATGAGATTGAACTCAAAGAGGACAAGCCTCAGAAGAAAGACAAATCTATTGCTCTTAAGTCAAAGTCTGACAAAGCAAAAGCCTATCAGGCAGAAGAGGAAGACTCCTCTGAAGAGCTATCAGATGCGTCTGGTGATGAAGAGCTATCTCTTTTCACAAAGAGATTAAGCAAACTCTGGAAGAACAGACATAGCAAAAGCAAAGGACCAAAGAAGAGTTCAGGAAAATATGAATCTTCATCTGGTCAGAAGAAATCATCTGGAAAGGAAGTCACTTGCTTCGAGTGCAAGGAATCTGGGCACTACAAGAGTGACTGTCCCAAGCTTAAGAAAGACAAGAGACCAAGAAAAGTCTTCAAGAAGAAAGCTCTCATAACCTTTGATGCAACTGATTCTGATGAAGCTGAGTCAGAAGAAGATGAAGCTGTGGAGGCTCTGATGGCTACCACCAGCAGAGGTGCTGAAGCTTCAGAAGATGACTCAGACTCTGAGAATGACGATGAGGTATTCTCTAATTTTTCTCCATCTGAACTAAGAACTGCATTATCTGAAATAATGAAGAAACATGATGTTTTAGTAAGTAAATATAAGGAGCTTAAGAGAAAGTATACTGTTAAAACTAGTTCATCAGAAGTTCATGAGAAGTCAGTCTCTGAACTCACAGAAGAGAATTTTTCTCTTAAAAATGACAACTCTGTTCTTAGTGCTAAAAATGCCATGCTAGAAGATCAACTTGCATCATCTGATGTTAAGCATGAGACATTATATGAAAAAGTGTTTCAGAGGTTCCTAGCCAAGGGCATAGACAGAAGTCTTATGGCTTCAATGATCTATGGCATAAGCAGGAATGGGAACAGTGGCCTTGGCTACTCTCAATCAATGAGAGATGAGTCATCTGAGCCCAAACGCGAACCATTGTATAAGCATTTCGTTCCCGCTGGCACTGTCATTCCAGAAAAGGTTACACCAAAGGTGGTGAAACCAAAGGGAAAGTTCAAACTTGACATGTCTAGATACTATACTCAGGTTCCTATGCATTATCCTCCTGTTGCACCCAAAGTTCCAAGAACTTCTAGGAAAACTAACAAGAAAGGACCCAAGATATGGGTACCTAAGACAAAAATTATTCCTGTTGCAGACATCTTATGCAGCTCAGTTAAGACACCTGTCATGGTACCTGGACAGTGGATGCTCGCGACACATGACGGGCACAAGGTCTATATTCCAAGAACTGACACCGTTTATGTCAGGAGGAGACGTTGGCTTTGGAGGAAACTAGAAGGGAAAAATCATTGGAAAAGGTTCTATAGGAGATGGAAGAATTCCAGTTATCAATGATGTACTTCTGGTGGAAGGATTATTTCACAACTTGCTCTCCATAAGCCAAATCGCTGACAAAGGATACGACGTAATCTTCAATCAAACAGGCTGCAAAGCTGTTAGTCAAACAAATGGATCCGTTCTGTTCTCTGGAAAAAGGAAAAATGATATTTACAAAATCAAATCTTCTGAACTGCTATCTCAGAAGGTTAAGTGTCTCATGTCAGTGAATGATGAGCAATGGATCTGGCACAGACGCCTAGGGCATGCCAGCCTCAGGAAAATTTCTCAACTTAGCAAGCTAAATCTCGTCAGAGGATTGCCTCGTCTGAAGTATTCATCAGAGGCTCTATGTGAAGCTTATCAGAAGGGAAAATTCACCAAGAAGCCCTTTAAAGCAAAGAATGTGGTATCTACAACAAGACCCCTTGAACTACTTCACATTGATCTCTTTGGACCAGTGAAAACTGAATCCATTGGAGGAAAGAAGTATGGGTTAGTCATTGTAGATGACTACAGCAGGTGGACATGGGTGAAGTTCCTAAGGCATAAAGATGAAACACACACTATATTTACCAACTTCATCACTCAAGTTCAGAAGGAGTTCCAAACTTCAGTGATTACTGTCAGAAGTGATCATGGTGGAGAATTTGAGAACAAAGCCTTTGAAGAATTGTTTAACTCTCAAGGAATCTCACACAACTTCTCATGTCCTCGCACTCCTCAACAAAATGGAGTTGTTGAAAGAAAGAACAGAACTCTTCAGGAGATGGCCAAGCACTTCTGGGCAGAAGCAATCAACACTGCTTGCTACATTCAAAACAGAATCTCCATCAGACCTATTCTGGAGAAAACTCCTTATGAGCTATGCAAAGGAAGACAACTTGATATCTCTTACTTCCATCCATTCGGAAGTACTTGCTACATGCTCAACACTAAGGAGCAATTGGGTAAATTTGACTCTAAAGCCTTAAAATGCTATTTTCTTGGTTATTCTGAAAGATCTAAAGGTTTTAGAATTTATAATATTATTCATCAAACTGTTGAGGAGTCTATTCAAATTAGGTTTGATGATAAGCTTGGCTCAGAAAAGTCAAAGCTGTTTGAAAGATTTGCAGATTTAAGCATTGATTGTTCAGAGGCAGAAGCATCTGAAGCCGCTCCAACAACTTCTGATCAGCTTCAGAAGAAGAAAAGAATAGTTATCTCTCATCCAGAAGAACTAATTCTTGGCAACAAGGATGCCCCCGTCAGAACCAGGTCAATGCTCAAACCTTCAGAAGAGACTCTTCTGAGTCTGAAGGAACTTGTATCTCTCATTGAGCCCAAATCAGTTGATGAAGCTCTTGAAGACAAAGGCTGGATTCTGGCAATGCAAGAAGAGCTAGATCAGTTCACCAAGAATGATGTATGGACTTTAATGCCTAAACCCAAAGGCTTCCATGTCATAGGAACCAAGTGGGTATTCAGAAACAAGCTGAATGAAAAAGGAGAAGTAACAAGAAATAAGGCAAGACTGGTGGCTCAAGGCTACAGTCAACAAGAAGGGATTGATTACACTGAGACCTTTGCTCCTGTAGCAAGGCTTGAAGCTATAAGGCTACTGATCTCCTTCTCAGTGAATCACAACATCATTCTCCATCAGATGGATGTCAAAAGTGCCTTCCTGAATGGCTACATTTCTGAAGAAGTGTATGTCAAGCAACCTCCTGGCTTTGAAGATGACAAATATCCAGATCATGTCTACAAGCTCAAGAAGTCACTCTATGGACTGAAACAAGCTCCCAGAGCATGGTACGAAAGGCTCAGCTCCTTTCTTCTACAGAATGAGTTTGTAAGGGGTAAAGGTGACAATACTCTTTTCTGCAGAACCTATAAGAATGATATTCTTATAGTTCAGATTTATGTTGATGACATCATTTTTGGTTCTGCTAATCCCTCCTTGTGCAAGGAATTTTCTAAGTTGATGCAGGCTGAATTCGAAATGAGCATGATGGGAGAACTCAAATACTTTCTGGGAATTCAAATAGATCAACAACCAGGAGTAACCTATATTCATCAGAAGAAGTATACCTTGGAACTTCTGAAGAAATTCAACATGAGTGACTGCAACATTTCTAAGACTCCAATGCACCCAACATGCATTCTTGAGAAAGAGGAAGTTTCCTCTAAGGTTTGTCAGAAGCTCTATCGTGGAATGATTGGCTCTCTTCTTTACCTAACTGCCTCCAGATCTGATATATTGTTTAGTGTGCATCTCTGTGCTAGATTCCAATCAGATCCTAGAGAGACTCACTTAACGGCTGTTGAGAGGATCCTCAAATATCTGAAAGGAACCACTAACCTTGGCTTGATGTATAGAAAAACATCAGAGTATACTCTTTCAGGTTTTTGTGATGCTGACTTTGCTGGAGACAGAGTAAAAAAGGAAAAGCACCTCTGGAAGCTGTCATTTTCTTGGATCAAATCTTGTCACTTGGTCAAGCAAGAGACAGAACACAATTGCTCTATCAACTGCTGAAGCAGAGTATGTCTCAGCTGCCACATGCTGTACACAAACCATATGGATGAAGAATCATCTGGAGGATTATGGTTTGTCTCTGAAGAAGGTTCCTATTTACTGTGACAACACAGCTGCTATCTCACTCAGCAAGAACCCGATTCTACACTCAAGAGCAAAGCATATAGAGGTAAAGTATCATTATATTCGTGATCATGTTCAGAAGGGCACTCTATCATTAGAGTATGTTGATACTGACCATCAGGGGGCATATATTTTCACTAAGCCCTTAGCAGAAGATAGGTTTTTATTTATTCTTGAAAACCTGAACATGGACTTCTGTCCAGAGTAAGGTTCTCTTCAGAACTTCTGACCTTGGTACATCTGAAGTCATCAAATGTTACCCCCTTCAGAAGTTAACCGATCAGAAGCAATTAACCCACTGGTTAAACTTCTGTGGTAGTCAACAATACACATGTCACTTCATTTGTGCCACAGTTCCTTGAGTCGCGTGGTATATCTGCTATAATTATGATGCCTACTCTCCTCTACTATGCTATTTTCAGACTATCTATTTTAGAACCGTTGATCTTGTTTTGACTCTTTTCTTTTCTTAAAATCTCAACGGTTACCAATCAACCCACTATACTCACTCCTCACACACGATCTCACACACGTTTACACATACGGTTTTCAAACTCTTCGTGTGCATTGCCTTCTCTCTTACTCTTCTCTCCAACATTCTTCTTCCTCTCTGAACCCTAAACCTCTCTACCGGAAAATCATGGGCAAATCGAGGAAATCAAGAGCAAGTGCTACCTCTTCTTCTAAACAAACCACCACAGACCAAGAAACTCAGAGATTTGAAGAAGCTCAGAAGATTCTGGACACACCCAATGTGGTCACCTGTGTCAAGAATGCTGGAGATTTGGTGGTGTGCCACGAAGCAAGAGTGGACTTCAACAATCTGGCTAATCATGGGTTTGATATCAGGGATCAAGTCAATTTGCAAGGATGGTCTGGCTACTTCAATAGGCTATGTGGACCGATTTACACCAAGCTGGTAATAGAATTCTGGAAAAATGCTGTTTGCAACGACTACTACGTCGTTTCCCATGTGCTGGATAGGAAGATAGTAATTTCAGAAGAATCCATTGCTAAGCTACTAGGTATGGAGTTCCAGCAAGGAAAAAGGGTCAAGAATGTTGATGCTAACATTGTTGGGATGAAGAATAAGGTGAATAAAGAAATTTATGACAATTGGTCGCAGACAAGGACCAAGTATGGAATAAAGGATCTGAAGCCTTTATTGAAAATCTGGCAGAAGATCTTCATCTACTGTATTCACCCCAGAACTGGAGGAATTGATTACCTGAATGCAACTCAGAAGGTAATCATGTACTATATATCTATGGGTGAACCTATTTGTCTGCCATTTCTGCTATTCAATTATCTGAAGGAGTGCATTGAGAAATCAAGGACCACAACCTCTGAGAACAAGAGGTCTATCTCATACATTCCTTATGGAAGGTTGCTGTCTGACATCTTTGTTCAGAACAAACTAGTCAAGACACTGTCAGACCTTGGACTTCATGAGGATTTAACTATGTCAATTGGTGATGCTCTCAATGGAACCAAGTTGAAGAGGATGTAGATTATTGAAAAGGTCCAAGTTGAGCCCTCTGAAGACACATCTGAAGAGGTTCGTCAGAGGAACTATCCTGTTGATGACTTCCCTCTATGGTCCAAGAAGGACAATCCTGCAAGCATTCTGGAATACGTGAGAATGCTCAGAAGGAATGGAGATCCAATCACTCTTGATGAGTTTGTCAGAACTCTTCCTGAAAGCCCTCCTGAGATGACAACGAGGAGAGGAAAGAAAGCAACCAGCAAGCCTTCAGATCCCAAGGGAAAAGGGATTCTGATAGAAGAACCCAAAAAGAAGAAGGCTGCATCCAAGTCAGTGGTCATCAGGGAACCAGTTCCAGAATCTTCACAGGAAGAATCATATGAGGAATCCCCATCTGATGCCTCTGAAAGCTCTGAGAACTCCTTGGAAGAATCTTCAAGTGAGGAGACTGAAGATGATGATGTTCCTCTAGCCAAGAGGAGAAAAATCATTGTTGAGGAAGATGATGAGCAGGATGACCATGAAATCATCCAGAATGTGCTTCAGGTTATCAGGGAATCTTCAGAAGCTGAAGAATCAACGGATTCTGATGAAGTACCCTTGGTGAAGAGAAAGAAACTGCCTCTGAAGGGTCCACTTCAGCAGAAAGAGGCTGTATCTCAGCAGGCATCTGACCCGGCTTCAGAAGCACAAAGGGAAAGAAGATCCAAAAGCACTTCTGATCCTGCAAGGGCTGCACAACTCACCAGAACTACATCCATCAGTAGTCCAAGTAAGGTAATTACTGAAAGCATTAACTCTGATTCTGCTTTAGTAGTTATACCAGAACAACCCCTGCCTATATCTACCTCCATGCCTACCTTAACCCAAACAGCACCCACACAACCTGAAACACAAGCTGAAACACAAGCTGCAACTATCCAAACAGCCACCACTACCATCCCTTCCATCCCAATTCACACCGCCTCCACATCTACCACAACTGCACCTGTACCTCTTTTCAATCCCTTCATCCAAGGCATTGTTCAAAGTGAGGCTACTCTCAGAACCTTGGTTCAACACTTCACTCCCAAGCCTTCCTCCATTTCACACACCCTCCTCATAACCCAAACTGGTGAGATCCCTGCTGAGATCCCTGCTGAGGCAGAAAAAGAGGATGATGATGTTCAGATTCTTGAACCGCCCTTCAATGTGAAGCCTCTTCAACAAGTGGCTTCCATCTCTGAGTCCTCCTATGTGTCCTTGTCCAACTATTCAGCAGTCAACTCACGAGATCTGAGTTTTACTCCACCTGAGAAGACTGCTACCTCAAGGCAAAGACAAGTGACAATTTCTGAAGCTGAGCACATGGATGAATCAGATCACTCAGGCATAGAGCAGGATCATGAGATTGATTCCATTCATTCTGAACAACCCAGACATGACAGCTCAAATGCTTCAAGCTCCAATGCAACCAGGACTCCTCAGCCTGTTCTGACCTTGGCAACCTCCTTCAGACCTCAAAATCTCACTCAACTCATTCAGGAGTTCTCTGAAGAGGCAACCAGAAGACTGAAATGGTTATATCAGGTGACTAATAACCAATTTGATGCCTCTCTTGTTGATGGTCTATGGTCTGCCTTTGAAAGGTGGTCAGCAGGCAAAGTTCATGAACTTCAGAAGCAGCTTAGCAGAGAGAAACGACTAAGAGTTCATGATGCATCTGAGAGAGCCTATGAGCAGAGGCAGAGGGTACTGCACAGAGTCTGTGCACCCTTGAGAAGGGCTATGGCTGAAAGACAATTTGTTGTCTCTGAATGTACCTCAGAAGATGCTGAGATGATCCCAGCAGAGGTTGCTGAAGACAGTTCTGAAGGCCTAGTCATTCTGGAAGATGTTGATGCTGACGAAGTTCAGACGCAAGGGCCAACTCAAGTTGATACTGCCATGTCATCAGAGGCTGAAGCTGCTACTTAGGCTCATGCTCCAGAAGCTCCTACCTCAGCTCCAGCTCCAGAAGTTACTTCTCTTGCTGCTAGAATTGACCGCATTCAAGATGATCAGCAGAGACTGTTTCAGATGGTTGAGCAGCAAGGCCAGGTTCAGATTGAACAGAGCAGGCAGATTCAGGAATCATCTCGCAGAATGGAAGACATGATGAAATTTCTGATCGAGCATCTTCCCTCCTTTTCCAAGCCTTGAATCTGAAGGTATGAAAAACGGTAGAAAGGGGGGGTTGAATAACGTTTTCAGTATAAAACTTCCACCTTAAAGATTTTGACAAATCTTTCGAGAACTTAAGTGCAAAAGATAAGAGATAGAAAAGCACACAAGGATTTTATCCTGGTTCACTTGATAAATCACTCAAGCTACTCCAGTCCACCCGTTAAGGTGATTTCTTCCTTCTTAGAATGAAGGCAATCCACTAATCAGGTAAGAGTTACAACTGCACTTGAAACCTACAAGTGACTAACAATTACACTGACTTAGCTCACACTAAGATTCACTCTCTTAGTCTTCTCTAGGATCCGATCAACCTTGATCTCCTAAAGGAACTAAACAAACTGTTTATCAAAGAATCGTTTACAAGAGATTTGCTTCTAAAAAGCTAATAGTAAACTCAATGAATTTCAGATGAAAGAAAACTTAGAAGATTTTCGAATATGTCTTGTGTATGTAAATGCTTCTAGCTTCTAGCCATTTCTTTCAGTCTTCAGCCTCTTTATATACTCCAAGGATTAGGGTTGAGCGATGCATGGGAAATGCTACCGTTGGAGGGCAGTTCTGGAAAATCCAGCTTCTGCTGTGGCTGAGAACGTTAGGTAGGTCGTCAGGAAGGTACAGTTGCTTTTGTACTTGGATAGCGACGCGGCCTTTAAACCTAGGAGACTTCTGATCAGAGGAATGCTTCGTATTGGAACTTGTGAAGCCGGTTGATCAGAGTCAGAGGGAAAGTACAGATCCTCTGACCATTGTATCTTCTGATTCTGAACTCAGAGGGAAGAACATGGCCTTCAGAGTTTCTTGCTTCTGGACTTCAGAGTTTCCACTATTCAGCTTCTGGATCTTCAGAGTCTTCTACACCATCAGAACATCTGAACCTTCAGTGTTTCTTGGTTATCAGAACTTCTGGATCTTCAGAGCTTCTAGCGACTGAGTCCACATCAGAGTTTGTATACCTTCAGAACTTCTGAAGCTTTTCCACTGTTCATACTGAGCATGGTGAATGCGAAAGCGTTGCTTGGGTCACTCTTTATACACAGTGCTTCTGATTTGTGTGAGATTGAGTTGAGGTCAGAACCTGCAAATAGCACACTCAGAAAAACACGTTAGAGTACCACAATTGTTCATATCAAAAGGTTAACTTGTAATCATCAAAACATAGAGTTGTACTACTAGATCAAAACTTGATCTTACAATCTCCCCCTTTTTGATGATGACAAAACTAAGATTTTTGATGAACAATTCTTAAACATTAAACTGAATTCACTCAGAGTTTAGAGATATAGAATAATACTTATCCTGATGTGAATAGTTTATCTTGCTCATTCTGAATTCAAGTCACTGCTTGATTCTGAGCTTAGCTCCCCCTGAATCTAATACTTGATGAAAACGTTAGTAAAGTCTAGATTCTGAGCTAAATAATATAAAAGTTCAGAGTGAAAAACTTATGACATAGATGAAAATCGAGTAATCAGAGCGCATAAGTAATCAGAGTCATGGACAAGGTATCAGAGTCTTGGGTATCAGAGTCAACTTATAATCACTTCAGAAGAAGTGAAATGTATTCCTTGTATTTGCCCAGTGACACATCTATGGTCATGAAGGTGGAACTCTTAAAATCTCCAAAAGAAAAATAAATCACACTAACACATCTTACACATCAAAAACTGGGTTTACTCCCCCTTTTTGTCATAAGCAAAAAGCTTGGGGTGTGAAAAACTTAGCTTGAAGTACAAGGTACTCCCCCTTAGAGAAGGTCTAAGTTTAAAGAAAAAGAAAAAGATGCAAGAATCAGAGTTAGGCGAAATAAATGGAAGAGTTAATGCAAGAGAATAACGTTTACCACCGGTCAAGTGAGTAAAGAGAAGGGTCAGTTACCAAGAACTTAACCTCGAGAAACCGTAGGAGCATTAACTTTCAGAGAGAAAGTGAAGCCTATATAAAGCGTTGGAGAGAAAGGTAAGCTTCACACCTCGAACAATTTTCAGTAAGAAAAAAATGGCATCATACATCGTAGCACTAGAAGAGTTGAGGAAGAAGGCCTTTGAAGAGGACTTGTTCCTTAACATCAGGCATCCAGAGGGTGCAACTACCATCGCGGAGCTGACACGGACACTGCTGGAAGAGGACCTGCGTCCAGAGTTGGAGAGAGACCTGAAGGAATTTCTTGCCTTCGTGGAGGAGGTGCAAGAACTCAGCCGGCTTGAACTCAAGCTGCTGGAAGAAAAAGAAATCTTGGAAGAGAAGCTCAAGACTTCAGAAGAGAGTCTGGAGAGGGATGAGCTAAAGGTCAGCCTCAACAACATCCAGCAAGTACTGGAGCGTCTGGAGAAAGATAGGTCAGAGCAGCGCCAGGAGTGCAGAAGAATGAGGAGGGATCCTCCATTCTAGATTTTATGATGTAAAGAAATATGATGTAAACATAGAAATATGATGAATAAAAAAGATTTTTGCAAACATATGTGACACAAATATATACATAGATATGCATATAGAATCACAAACGAATAAAATAGAATAAGTAAATAAAAAGAAACAGAGTTTAAATAAAACAACGTTAAATAAAAAGAAAGAAAATGAAGAGATCCTAAAACTAAGGTTTGTCAGATCGTCGCAGAAGTTCCATCATCATGTGCTTCATCTCAATCAGCATGGATTCATGAATGTCAAGACGCTGTTCCATGATGTCGAGTCTGGATGAGCTTGTCTGAGTAGAACTGGAAGGAACATTCTGAGCAGCTTGAGGATCTGGAATGGAAGCAGAAGCAGCAGGAGTAAACACAACTGGTGCAAGTGCTTGGCATCTAAGAGCTTCAGCCTCAGCTTCAAGTCGCTCTGCCTCAAGTCTGGCTTGTTCAGCTTGAGCTGCTGCTAGACGTGCAGCTTCTTCTCCTTGAGCCTTCTTTCTCTTGGCTTCTTCAATGGCTTCAAGAAGCTTATTTCTCTGTTCTTGTTCATGAAGAGCCACCCTTCGAGCAAACCTTTGCTTTGCAGCCTCAATGCTCTGACTTCTGTAAGACCTGGATTTTCAGAACAAGCTAGTTTCCGACTCACGCGTAGAATCAGTGTAAGCGTGACAGGAGTTTGATATTTGAGGAAGATTAATGAAGAAGAAAGTTCAGGAATTGCTTGAGGAATGTTGCGTAGTTTTTTCGGAGTTAGTGCGAGTCGTCTGCACACTTGCCTTAGGGCGAGCGTGTCCAGAATAGGCTATTTCGCTCTTAAAGCAACGTTTTGAGTGAGATTTCGAACTCTCGGAAAATTTAAAGATTCTCTTTATTTTTCCATCGACCAGCGTTTCATTTCGGAACTCTGGACTGTACGCACGATAGGTTTCACTTTTCGGATGTCCGCCGACGCTAATTTCTTTGCTTCGAAACCCTATTTTCGAGCAATGGATGAAGACTTTTTCTATTCGGGACTTCTAACGAAGATTCCGTCCGCGCTGCCAGACTTGTTTCGACATTTTCAATCTTTCTTCAGTAGGAAGTTTTGTCGTTTGAGCATCACAGCAAAAAGTAGTTTTTCGGGACAGATTAACCAACACCGCTTTTGAGTTTTTCGATATCGTTTTTCCCAAATCTTAGATGTTTGTTTTGAGTTCTGGAATTCTGACGCCAGAATCTCTCTTAGAATTCCACGGTGATCGTGCTGCAAAAATCGGAATCGCGAAATTTTCATTTTCCCCCGATTTCGCCCGCCTATAAATAGGCGAAAAAGCAAATATCCTCTTCATTTTCACCATTTTGGCCGAGATTGTGGAGAGCTTGGGGGGAGAAGAGATTTTCGCGAAATCTTGACCAATCTTCGTGCAGTTCGTCCCTATTTCTAGGTATCAAGGTAACTAACACGATTCCTACCTCTGATTGTTGTTTCTGTTGCGTTTCTGAAGCCGTTTCTGTGCTCTAAGTTTTGAGCTTTTTCTAAAATTGTCCGATTTCTCTGATTTCTCGCTTGGGTTATGTTTCTTATGTTCCCCTGAGTCTAAAACCTCTGTCAGTAAACTCTGATTGCGATTCAGTTGTCCAGGATCTGAAAAATTGACTCGAAACTCTTTTTGTCTCACATTTCGAAACTTTATTGTCGTAAAGACTTAATCTGACTTCGTGCCTTTAGGATTTGTTGTCACAGATGTCATGAGGATCGTTGCTGTCAAATCTGTTTTCAGAACTGATAACTTGGACCAAAATGCCCCTGCGTAGTCGTATTTCGACCCGATTGTCCGAAAATTGTTCTGACAGTTTCTTTGCCTTAGATTTACCCTAAAACTACCTTGTAAACTGATTTGATCGAAGAAAAAGAGCCGAAGCCCTTTTCTCCTTATGGCCGTGGGTTATTTCCTTAGGGGGGGGGAGTTTTCGTTTTCGAAAACTTGTCCTTTCGTACCCGATTGTCGTATTCTGAAGCTTTAATGCTTTGTCTATCGTTTATGTATTGTTTTGCGATCGAACTAATCGATTTTGTTTGAATTCTGCTTTGTTTTTCTCCGAGGTTCAGTTGAAGGAACTTTGGAATACTCAGAGCAATTGTTTGAGGAGAACTTTGTTTGCGAAGCTGGAACAGCTCGAGGTTAGGGCAACTTACATATATATTAGCTATGATTTCATGATAGGCGTCGATAAATTCGACTTATGCTTTGCTATGATATTAATTATGATGATGGTTTATTGTTATAAATGTTTTCATAACTTATGATGTGATGTGGTGTGGAATTGTGCGTTTTGACGCGACTTCGGAGTGGAGATTCATTGATCTGGTGATCTTTGATGTTTCGGGTTGGATGAGCAACCCTAGGCAAGTTCAAACGAGGGGTTTGGGACTTAGCCATTTATTGGGATTCGTTGGTTTACTTAGACTTTCCCCGGGAAACTTCTTTTGGGTGGTTGGTTTTCGGAAAACTTAGAAGGATTAGAATTTCGGAAACTAAAGACTTGGGAAACCTAGATTTTGAGAAATAAACTCATAACCTGACTAATCTGAATTGAAATCATTTTTATTAATGTTTAAGTATAGGAAAACTGAAGGGGAAAATATTTACGAAAGACGGGGAAAAGTCGACCTTTGTTGTGGGTTGGGAGAGTTATCGGAATTGGGGAAAGCCACTAAGGTGAGCTATGGTGATGATTGAAGTCACCGAGTACTTTAGTACTCTTGGGGAGTGTTGTGGAGCCGTGTTGTATTGACCGACACCTAGTGCTCTTGTTGTTTGGGCCGTGTTGTATTGACCGACACTAGACCCTCGTGTTTTCTTGTTGGAGTTGTGTTGTATTGACCGACACTTACTCCGAGTTGTGTTGTATTGACCGACACTAACTCATTGGGTGATTTGAGATTGGGTTGTGCGCTAGACACTTTCGTGGTAAGGACGATTCGTTGTTTGGCTAACCACGTTGCATTCAATCGGGTGAATAACGGGAATGGTTCACCTGTGCATATCATGGTGAATAACGGGAATGGTTCACCTTGCATAAATGATGAATAACGGGAATGGTTCATCATTCGGTGAATAACGGGAATGGTTCACCAAGGATGAATAACGGGAATGGTTCATCCAGGATGGATTTCATCCAGGATGGATAACGGGAATGGTCCATCCATAGTGAAAATGCTTCACTTGTGGCGAACGGGAACGCGTCACAAATCCGGATTCATATTGTGCATTTCACGCATACATTCATGCTGACTGAGACTGTGTGCTGTTTGTTTATTGAAGCAATGTTAGAGCCATAACATGCTAGGATTACTTATATGCTTATATAACAACTTATATATATACCCTGTCACATGTTGTGTGTATATGTACTTATTGCTGTGAGTTGACCCTAGCGCCTTGGCTTTGTTTGTATGTTTGTGTTTGGGCGGTCGGCCTGCTGCCAGATGTCGATGGCCGACTGGTTCTCGACAGTCTCTCCCTCGGGGGGGATCAGATATGAACTGCTGGATAGGGATGCCCCCACCGCTTGGGTGATCGATGTGGCTGGTCACCGGGCGACGTATAGGGGAAGGGTCATGGAGGACCGGACGGATGAGCGAGGACGCCTGACGAGCGGAGTGCTACGGCGTATGGAACTGAGTTTTGACTTGCCGCCCTCAGTTCATTGTGGACCAGGCACTGGACATGCACCACCTGCACCACTTATGTAGAGCTGAGCTGGGAGGGTAGGTTAGGATTAGCGACATTTTTTGTGTAGAGCTCTGATCGTCAGTTTCTTTTTGGGACAGGGTAGGTTCCGATGTGTGGCTTTTTGTGTGGTTCTTTTGAGGAGGATCACAGAGAGTCTGTCGGAGTATAGGGGTCTTCCTTTCAGGCCATTTTTGAGTGCCGACTTTCTCTTGGATAACTGTATTTTGATACTTTTACTCACAGTTCGGTTTGTATATTTGCCTGCGGGCGTACTACTTTGGAGTCACTGCAGCTTCGCGTGACATGGAGTGCAGCCGAGGCTGTACAGATGTATATATATTTGTATATCGGTTAGTTTAGTTGTTGGGTGTTGTCTCTACTTCTTTATCGCTTTGATTTAAAGGAAAGAAAAAAAAAATTACCTGTTTTCCGCGTAAAGTTTATTTTTGGTTACTAAAGTGACACCTGGAAGTCGGGGTGTTACATTGTGGTATCAGAGCTTAGTCGAGTCTTTTGGGAGTCTTTGGGGAATAGGTCTTCTGTGCTAGGTTGTGTGACTCTGCAAAGAGTGAAAATTGATTGTCTGCAGGACGATTTTTCGTTCTAATTGATTGCATGGTTGTTTAACCATATGTAATAGTTTGGTGCTATTCTACGATTAGGACTAACAGTTTTCTTGGGGGTAACACACGATGGTGAACACAAATCAGCTAGCAGAGATGATGGCCACTATGGCCCAGGCAATGACTAACCAAGCGAATGACAATGCTTTGAGACGTGCTGCGGAGGAAGCGCGTGATCAACACCAGCGTCAGAGGGAGGCGACTTTGGATCAGAACAGAGGTTTGAATGACTTCAGGAGACAGGATCCACCTAAGTTTTCGGGAGGTACTGACCCGGACAAAGCGGAACTCTGGATAGAGGAGATTGAGAAGATCTTTGGAGTGTTACAGACTGCTGAGGGAGCCAAAGTGGGGCTGGCTACCTATCTGTTGTTGGGAGATGCTGAATACTGGTGGAGAGGCGCCAGAGGAATGATGGAGGCAAATCATGTGGAGGTGAACTGGAATTCTTTTCGAACAGCTTTTCTCGAGAAGTATTTCCCAGACAGTGCTCGTGACGAGCGTGAATCACAGTTTCTGACTCTAAAACAAGGAAGCATGACCATTCCGGAGTATGCTGCCAAGTTAGAGTCTCTGGCAAAGTACTTTCGGTTTTTCCGTGATCAAGTTGATGAACCCTACATGTGCAAGAGATTTGTGAGGGGATTGAGGCCCGATATTGAAGATTCGGTGAGACCATTGGGGATCATGAGATTCCAGGCATTGGTTGAGAAGGCAACTGAGGTGGAATTGATGAAGAATCGGAGATACAACAGGGCTGGAACAGCAGGACCGGTGAGGTCGACACCACAGAGTTTTCAGGGAAAAGGGAGGTTTCAGGCGAGGAAGCCATATCAACGTCCTGCGGGGAGAGGGTTTACCCCGGGATCTTACAAGCCTATGGCTGCTGCTACTTCAGGAGGGTCGGGAAGCCGTACCCCAAACCGTGAAGTGACTTGTTTCCGTTGTGGAGGAACGGGACACTATGCCAACAATTGCACGAGGCCACCAAGGTGCTACAACTGCAATAAATCTGGGCATCTGGCTACGGAATGCAAGACACCGAAGGTTGAACCGTCTGTGAATGCTGTTAGTGGGAAGCGCCCAGTGGCGAAGGGAAGAGTGTATACCATGGATGGAGAAGAGGCTGAAGGAGCTGATGGTTTGATCAGTGGAGAATGTGAAATTGACGGTAATCTTCTAACTGTACTCTTTGATTCTGGTGCAACTCATTCATTTGTCTCTAAGGATTGCGTATCAAGACTGCATCTGCCTATTACTACTTTGAGTTTTGATCTTATGGTAACTACACCTGCTAGGACTCTAATTGCTAATGCCGCATGCATGCACTGTTCAGTAGTATATAAAGATAGAACTTTCCATGCTAACCTAGTATGTCTACCCCTTAAAAACCTAGATGTAATCCTCGGGATGGATTGGCTATCCCACTACCATTGTCTTTTGGACTGTAGTCGAAAGAAAGTGGTGTTCCCAGACTCGGATCTTTTCGAGTATCTTTCTATTAACCACATTAGTGCATCGTTGAGCGAGGGCACTCAGAAGTACTTTTCATTGCTAAGTCTGGAGGGGAAGAAGGAATCGGATATTCAAGGTATTCCGGTGGTTCGAGATTTTGCGGATGTTTTTCCTGGAGATGTACCGGGACTGCCGCCTGTACGCGATGTGGAGTTTGTGATCGACATTGTACCCGGAACTGGACCGATTTCGATTGCACCTTACCGTATGGCACCTGCGGAGTTAGCGGAGTTGAAATCTCAGTTGGAGGATCTTTCGGCAAAAGGATTCATTCGACCAAGTGTTTCACCGTGGGGAGCGCCAGTGTTGTTAGTTAAGAAGAAAGACGGAAGGTCGAGATTGTGTGTGGACTATCGACAACTGAACAAGGCGACGATCAAGAACAGATACCCGTTGCCGAGGATAGATGATTTGATGGATCAATTACGAGGGGCTGCTGTATTTTCGAAGATAGATTTAAAGTCAGGTTATCATCAGATCAGAGTGAAGACTGAGGATATACCGAAGACTGCATTCAGAACACGCTACGGACACTACGAGTACCTAGTGATGCCGTTTGGAGTGACAAATGCACCTGCTGTTTTCATGGATTACATGAACCGCATCTTTCATGAATTCTTAGATCGGTTTGTGGTGGTGTTTATTGATGATATACTGATATACTCGAAGGATGCAACGGAACATGAAGGACATTTGCGTCAAGTTCTACAAGTGTTGAGAGAAAAGAAGCTGTATGCGAACCCTTCCAAGTGTGAATTCTGGCTGAAGGAAGTTAATTTCTTAGGCCACGTCATCTCAAAGGAAGGCATAGCTGTGGATCCGGCGAAAGTAGAGACTGTTTTGGCTTGGGAGCAACCGAAGACAGTGACAGAAATCAGAAGTTTTGTGGGTTTGGCTGGATACTATAGACGCTTCATTGAGGGATTTGCCAAGATCGTTGGACCTTTGACTCAACTGACGAGGAAGGATCAACCTTTTGCATGGACTGAGGCGTGTGAAACAAGTTTTCAGACTCTGAAGGAATGTTTGACGACGGCACCTGTGCTTATTTTGCCGCAACCGGAGGAACCTTATGAGGTTTATTGTGATGCTTCGTATCAAGGCTTGGGATGTGTGCTGATGCAACATCGAAAAGTGGTGGCGTATGCTTCGAGACAGTTGAAGACGCATGAGAGGAACTACCCGACTCACGATTTGGAGTTAGCTGCCATTGTGTTTGCGCTGAAGATCTGGAGACATTACCTCTATGGTTGTACTTTCACGATATTTAGCGATCACAAGAGCCTTAAATACTTGTTTGATCAGAAGGAACTGAACATGAGGCAACGAAGATGGATGGAGTTCATCAAAGACTATGAGTTTACGTTGCAATATCACCCTGGAAAGGCGAATGTAGTTGCTGATGCTTTGAGCAGAAAGATGCATGTCTCGTCAATGATGGTTAAAGAGCTGGAGTTACTGGAACAATTTCGAGATATGAGTTTAGGTGTGACACCGTCTGAAGGAAAGTTGAAGTTCGGTATGATCAGAATTGCCAGTGGACTGATGGAAGAGATTAGAGAGCAACAACTGCAAGATGAGTTTCTGCTGGAGAAGAGGAACTTAGTGATTCAAGGGAAAGACCCGGAATTCAAGATCGGAACTGACGATATTTTAAGATGCAAAGATAGAGTTTGTGTACCCAACAATCCAGAATTGAGAAGGCTGATCATGGATGAAGGGCACAAGAGCAAATGGAGTATTCATCCGGGAATGACCAAGATGTATCAAGATTTGAAGCTGAATTTCTGGTGGCCAGGAATGAAGAAACAAGTGGCCGAGTATGTAGCTGCATGTTTGACTTGTCAGAAGGCAAAGGTAGAGCATCAAAGACCTGCTGGTATGCTACAGAGTTTAGACGTGCCAGAATGGAAATGGGAAAGTATATCCATGGATTTTGTGGTAGCTTTGCCAAGAACACAGAAGAGACACGATTCGATTTGGGTGATTGTAGATCGTTTGACCAAGTCAGCGCATTTTCTACCAGTGAGAACTACCTACAATGTGGAGAAGTTGGCCGAGATCTATGTAGCGGAGATTGTGAGACTACATGGAGTTCCGACAAGTATTGTGTCTGATCGGGATCCAAAGTTTACTTCGCACTTTTGGGGAGCTCTTCATGATGCGTTAGGAACCAAACTGAGGTTGAGTTCGGCATATCATCCACAAACGGATGGGCAAACAGAGAGAACTATTCAGTCGCTAGAGGATCTACTACGGGCTTGTGTGTTAGATAACAGAGGAAGCTGGGATGATCTTCTGCCATTGGTTGAATTCACCTACAACAATAGTTTCCATGCGAGCATTGGGATGGCACCGTATGAAGCTTTGTATGGTCGGAAGTGTAGGACACCTTTGTGTTGGTATCAAGATGGGGAGAGTTTGTTGATTGGGCCAGAAATGCTGCAACAGACGACTGAGAAGGTTAAGCAGATCAGAGAACAGATGAGAGCTTCACAGAGCAGACAGAAGAGTTATGCTGATCAGAGACGTAGAACCCTAGAGTTTGAGGAAGGTGACCATGTGTTTCTACGAGTTACTCAGACTACGGGGGTTGGACGGGCTATTAAGTCAAGGAAGCTTGCGCCAAAGTTTATTGGGCCTTATCAAATCACTCGACGTGTTGGACCAGTTGCATATCAGATTGCACTACCGCCATTTCTTTCCAACATTCATGATGTATTTCATGTGTCGCAGTTGAGGAAGTACATTCCAGATCCGACTCATGTAATCGAGCCAGACAACGTTGAACTGAAGGATGATTTGACCTTTGAGGCACCGCCAGTGAGTATTGGGGATAGGAGAGTGAAACAGCTGAGGGGAAAGCAGATTCCGTTGGTAAAGGTGATATGGAACAAGGATACGGGGGATGCTACATGGGAATTGGAAGATAAGATTAAGGAATTGTACCCCGGACTTTTTGCTGAACTCTGAGTTTCGAGGACGAAACTTTCTTTTTGGAGGGGAGTATTGTAAGACCTGGATTTTCAGAACAAGCTAGTTTCCGACTCACGCGTAGAATCAGTGTAAGCGTGACAGGAGTTTGATATTTGAGGAAGATTAATGAAGAAGAAAGTTCAGGAATTGCTTGAGGAATGTTGCGTAGTTTTTTCGGAGTTAGTGCGAGTCGACTGCACACTTGCCTTAGGGCGAGCGTGTCCAGAATAGGCTATTTCGCTCTTAAAGCAACGTTTTGAGTGAGATTTCGAACTCTCGGAAAATTTAAAGATTCTCTTTATTTTTCCATCGACCATCGTTTCATTTCGGAACTCTGGACTGTACGCACGATAGGTTTCACTTTTCGGATGTCCGCCGACGCTAATTTCTTTGCTTCGAAACCCTATTTTCGAGCAATGGATGAAGACTATTTCTATTCAGGACTTCTAACGAAGATTCCGTCCGTGTTGCCAGACTTGTTTCGACATTTCCAATCTTTCTTCAGTAGGAAGTTTTGTCGTTTGAGCATCACAGCAAAAAGTAGTTTTTCGGGACAGATTAACCGACACCGCTTTTGAGTTTTTCGATATCGTTTTTCCCAAATCTTAGATGTTTGTTTTGAGTTCTGGAATTCTGACGCCAGAATCTCTCTTAGAATTCCACGGTGATCGTGCTGCAAAAATCGGAATCGCGAAATTTTCATTTTCCCGCGATTTCGCCCGCCTATAAATAGGCGAAAAAGCAAATATCCTCTTCATTTTCACCATTTTGGCCGAGATTGTGGAGAGCTTGGGGGGAGAAGAGATTTTCGCGAAATCTTGACCAATCTTCGTGCAGTTCGTCCCTACTTCTAGGTATCAAGGTAACTAACACGATTCCTACCTCTGATTGTTGTTTCTGTTGCGTTTCTGAAGCCGTTTCTGTGCTCTAAGTTTTGAGCTTTTTCTAAAATTGTCCGATTTCTCTGATTTCTCGCTTGGGTTATGTTCCTTATGTTCCCCTGAGTCTAAAACCTCTGTCAGTAAACTCTGATTGCGATTCAGTTGTCCAGGATCTGAAAAATTGACTCGAAACTCTTTTTGTCTCACATTTCGAAACTTTATTGTCGTAAAGACTTAATCTGACTTCGTGCCTTTAGGATTTGTTGTCACGGATGTCATGAGGATCGTTGCTGTCAAATCTGTTTTCAGAACTGATAACTTTGAAGTTTTGAGCCTTTATTTTGGACCAAAATGCCCCTGCGTAGTCGTATTTCGACCCGATTGTCCGAAAATTGTTCTGACAGTTTCTTTGCCTTAGTTTTACCCTAAAACTACCTTGTAAACTGATTTGATCGAAGAAAAAGAGCCGAAGCCCTTTTCTCCTTATGGCCGTGGGTTATTTCCTTAGGGGGGGAGTTTTCGTTTTCGAAAACTTGTCCTTTCGTACCCGATTGTCGTATTCTGAAGCTTTAATGCTTTGTCTATCGTTTATGTATTGTTTTGCGATCGAACTAATCGATTTTGTTTGAATTCTGCTTTGTTTTTCTCCGAGGTTCAGTTGAAGGAACTTTGGAATACTCAGAGCAATTGTTTGAGGAGAACTTTGTTTGCGAAGCTGGAACAGCTCGAGGTTAAGGCAACTTACATATATATTAGCTATGATTTCATGATAGGCGTCGATAAATTCGACTTATGCTTTGCTATGATATTAATTATGATGATGGTTTATTGTTATAAATGTTTTCATAACTTATGATGTGATGTGGTGTGGAATTGTGCGTTTTGACGCGACTTCGGAGTGGAGATTCATTGATCTGGTGATCTTTGATGTTTCGGGTTGGATGAGCAACCCTAGGCAAGTTCAAACGAGGGGTTTGGGACTTAGCCATTTATTGGGATTCGTTGGTTTACTTAGACTTTCCCCGGGAAACTTCTTTTGGGTGGTTGGTTTTCGGAAAACTTAGAAGGATTAGAATTTCGGAAACTAAAGACTTGGGAAACCTAGATTTTGAGAAATAAACTCATAACCTGACTAATCTGAATTGAAATCATTTTTATTAATGTTTAAGTATAGGAAAACTGAAGGGGAAAATATTTACGAAAGACGGGGAAAAGTCGACCTTTGTTGTGGGTTGGGAGAGTTATCGGAATTGGGGAAAGCCACTAAGGTGAGCTATGGTGATGATTGAAGTCACCGAGTACTTTAGTACTCTTGGGGAGTGTTGTGGAGCCGTGTTGTATTGACCGACACCTAGTGCTCTTGTTGTTTGGGCCGTGTTGTATTGACCGACACTAGACCCTCGTGTTTTCTTGTTGGAGTTGTGTTGTATTGACCGACACTTACTCCGAGTTGTGTTGTATTGACCGACACTAACTCATTGGGTGATTTGAGATTGGGTTGTGCGCTAGACACTTTCGTGGTAAGGACGATTCGTTGTTTGGCTAACCACGTTGCATTCAATCGGGTGAATAACGGGAATGGTTCACCTGTGCATATCATGGTGAATAACGGGAATGGTTCACCTTGCATAAATGATGAATAACGGGAATGGTTCATCATTCGGTGAATAACGGGAATGGTTCACCAAGGATGAATAACGGGAATGGTTCATCCAGGATGGATTTCATCCAGGATGGATAACGGGAATGGTCCATCCATAGTGAAAATGCTTCACTTGTGGCGAACGGGAACGCGTCACAAATCCGGATTCATATTGTGCATTTCACGCATACATTCATGCTGACTGAGACTGTGTGCTGTTTGTTTATTGAAGCAATGTTAGAGCCATAACATGCTAGGATTACTTATATGCTTATATAACAACTTATATATATACCCTGTCACATGTTGTGTGTATATGTACTTATTGCTGTGAGTTGACCCTAGCGCCTTGGCTTTGTTTGTATGTTTGTGTTTGGGCGGTCGGCCTGCTGCCAGATGTCGATGGCCGACTGGTTCTCGACGGTCTCTCCCTCGGGGGGGATCAGATATGAGCTGCTGGATAGGGATGCCCCCACCGCTTGGGTGATCGATGTGGCTGGTCACCGGGCGACGTATAGGGGAAGGGTCATGGAGGACCGGACGGATGAGCGAGGACGCCTGACGAGCGGAGTGCTACGGCGTATGGAGCTGAGTTTTGACTTGCCGCCCTCAGTTCATTGTGGACCAGGCACTGGACATGCACCACCTGCACCACTTATGTAGAGCTGAGCTGGGAGGGTAGGTTAGGATTAGCGACATTTTTTGTGTAGAGCTCTGATCGTCAGTTTCTTTTTGGGACAGGGTAGGTTCCGATGTGTGGCTTTTTGTGTGGTTCTTTTGAGGAGGATCACAGAGAGTCTGTCGGAGTATAGGGGTCTTCCTTTCAGGCCATTTTTGAGTGCCGACTTTCTCTTGGATAACTGTATTTTGATACTTTTACTCACAGTTCTGGTTTGTATATTTGCCTGCGGGCGTACTACTTTGGAGTCACTGCGGCTTCGCGTGACATGGAGTGCAGCCGAGGCTGTACAGATGTATATATATTTGTATATCGGTTAGTTTAGTTGTTGGGTGTTGTCTCTACTTCTTTATCGCTTTGATTTAAAGGAAAGAAAAAAAAAATTACCTGTTTTCCGCGTAAAGTTTATTTTTGGTTACTAAAGTGACACCTGGAAGTCGGGGTGTTACATTGTGGTATCAGAGCTTAGTCGAGTCTTTTGGGAGTCTTTGGGGAATAGGTCTTCTGTGCTAGGTTGTGTGACTCTGCAAAGAGTGAAAATTGATTGTCTGCAGGACGATTTTTCGTTCTAATTGATTGCATGGTTGTTTAACCATATGTAATAGTTTGGTGCTATTCTACGATTAGGACTAACAGTTTTCTTGGGGGTAACACACGATGGTGAACACAAATCAGCTAGCAGAGATGATGGCCACTATGGCCCAGGCAATGACTAACCAAGCGAATGACAATGCTTTGAGACGTGCTGCGGGGAAGCGCGTGATCAACACCAGCGTCAGAGGGAGGCGACTTTGGATCAGAACAGAGGTTTGAATGACTTCAGGAGACAGGATCCACCTAAGTTTTCGGGAGGTACTGACCCGGACAAAGCGGAACTCTGGATAGAGGAGATTGAGAAGATCTTTGGAGTGTTACAGACTGCTGAGGGAGCCAAAGTGGGGCTGGCAACCTATCTGTTGTTGGGAGATGCTGAATACTGGTGGAGAGGCGCCAGAGGAATGATGGAGGCAAATCATGTGGAGGTGAACTGGAATTCTTTTCGAACAGCTTTTCTCGAGAAGTATTTCCCAGACAGTGCTCGTGACGAGCGTGAATCACAGTTTCTGACTCTGAAACAAGGAAGCATGACCATTCCGGAGTATGCTGCCAAGTTAGAGTCTCTGGCAAAGTACTTTCGGTTTTTCCGTGATCAAGTTGATGAACCCTACATGTGCAAGAGATTTGTGAGGGGATTGAGGCCCGATATTGAAGATTCGGTGAGACCATTGGGGATCATGAGATTCCAGGCATTGGTCGAGAAGGCAACTGAGGTGGAATTGATGAAGAATCGGAGATACAACAGGGCTGGAACAGGAGGACCGGTGAGGTCGACACCACAGAGTTTTCAGGGAAAAGGGAGGTTTCAGGCGAGGAAGCCATATCAACGTCCTGCGGGGAGAGGGTTTACCCCGGGATCTTACAAGCCTATGGCTGCTGCTACTTCAGGAGGGTCGGGAAGCCGTACCCCAAACCGTGAAGTGACTTGTTTCCGTTGTGGAGGAACGGGACACTATGCCAACAATTGCACGAGGCCACCAAGGTGCTACAACTGCAATAAATCTGGGCATCTGGCTACGGAATGCAAGACACCGAAGGTTGAACCGTCTGTGAATGCTGTTAGTGGGAAGCGCCCAGTGGCGAAGGGAAGAGTGTATACCATGGATGGAGAAGAGGCTGAAGGAGCTGATGGTTTGATCAGAGGAGAATGTGAAATTGACGGTAATCTTCTAACTGTACTCTTTGATTCTGGTGCAACTCATTCATTTGTCTCTAAGGATTGCGTATCAAGACTGCATCTGCCTATTACTACTTTGAGTTTTGATCTTATGGTAACTACACCTGCTAGGACTCTAATTGCTAATGCGCATGCATGCACTGTTCAGTAGTATATAAAGATAGAACTTTCCATGCTAACCTAGTATGTCTACCCCTTAAAAACCTAGATGTAATCCTCGGGATGGATTGGCTATCCCACTACCATTGTCTTTTGGACTGTAGTCGAAAGAAAGTGGTGTTCCCAGACTCGGATCTTTTCGAGTATCTTTCTATTAACCACATTAGTGCATCGTTGAGCGAGGGCACTCAGAAGTACTTTTCATTGCTAAGTCTGGAGGGGAAGAAGGAATCGGATATTCAAGGTATTCCGGTGGTTCGAGATTTTGCGGATGTTTTTCCTGGAGATGTACCGGGACTGCCGCCTGTACGCGATGTGGAGTTTGTGATCGACATTGTACCCGGAACTGGACCGATTTCGATTGCACCTTACCGTATGGCACCTGCGGAGTTAGCGGAGTTGAAATCTCAGTTGGAGGATCTTTCGGCAAAAGGATTCATTCGACCAAGTGTTTCACCGTGGGGAGCGCCAGTGTTGTTAGTTAAGAAGAAAGACGGAAGGTCGAGATTGTGTGTGGACTATCGACAACTGAACAAGGCGACGATCAAGAACAGATACCCGTTGCCGAGGATAGATGATTTGATGGATCAATTACGAGGGGCTGCTGTATTTTCGAAGATAGATTTAAAGTCAGGTTATCATCAGATCAGAGTGAAGACTGAGGATATACCGAAGACTGCATTCAGAACACGCTACGGACACTACGAGTACCTAGTGATGCCGTTTGGAGTGACAAATGCACCTGCTGTTTTCATGGATTACATGAACCGCATCTTTCATGAATTCTTAGATCGGTTTGTGGTGGTGTTTATTGATGATATACTGATATACTCGAAGGATGCAACGGAACATGAAGGACATTTGCGTCAAGTTCTACAAGTGTTGAGAGAAAAGAAGCTGTATGCGAACCCTTCCAAGTGTGAATTCTGGCTGAAGGAAGTTAATTTCTTAGGCCACGTTATCTCAAAGGAAGGCATAGCTGTGGATCCGGCGAAAGTAGAGACTGTTTTGGCTTGGGAGCAACCGAAGACAGTGACAGAAATCAGAAGTTTTGTGGGTTTGGCTGGATACTATAGACGCTTCATTGAGGGATTTGCCAAGATCGTTGGACCTTTGACTCAACTGACGAGGAAGGATCAACCTTTTGCATGGACTGAGGCGTGTGAAACAAGTTTTCAGACTCTGAAGGAATGTTTGACGACGGCACCTGTGCTTATTTTGCCGCAACCGGAGGAACCTTATGAGGTTTATTGTGATGCTTCGTATCAAGGCTTGGGATGTGTGCTGATGCAACATCGAAAAGTGGTGGCGTATGCTTCGAGACAGTTGAAGACGCATGAGAGGAACTACCCGACTCACGATTTGGAGTTAGCTGCCATTGTGTTTGCGCTGAAGATCTGGAGACATTACCTCTATGGTTGTACTTTCACGATATTTAGCGATCACAAGAGCCTTAAATACTTGTTTGATCAGAAGGAGCTGAACATGAGGCAACGAAGATGGATGGAGTTCATCAAAGACTATGAGTTTACGTTGCAATATCACCCTGGAAAGGCGAATGTAGTTGCTGATGCTTTGAGCAGAAAGATGCATGTCTCGTCAATGATGGTTAAAGAGCTGGAGTTACTGGAACAATTTCGAGATATGAGTTTAGGTGTGACACCGTCTGAAGGAAAGTTGAAGTTCGGTATGATCAGAATTGCCAGTGGACTGATGGAAGAGATTAGAGAGCAACAACTGCAAGATGAGTTTCTGCTGGAGAAGAGGAACTTAGTGATTCAAGGGAAAGACCCGGAATTCAAGATCGGAACTGACGATATTTTAAGATGCAAAGATAGAGTTTGTGTACCCAACAATCCAGAATTGAGAAGGCTGATCATGGATGAAGGGCACAAGAGCAAATGGAGTATTCATCCGGGAATGACCAAGATGTATCAAGATTTGAAGCTGAATTTCTGGTGGCCAGGAATGAAGAAACAAGTGGCCGAGTATGTAGCTGCATGTTTGACTTGTCAGAAGGCAAAGGTAGAGCATCAAAGACCTGCTGGTATGCTACAGAGTTTAGACGTGCCAGAATGGAAATGGGAAAGTATATCCATGGATTTTGTGGTAGCTTTGCCAAGAACACAGAAGAGACACGATTCGATTTGGGTGATTGTAGATCGTTTGACCAAGTCAGCGCATTTTCTACCAGTGAGAACTACCTACAATGTGGAGAAGTTGGCCGAGATCTATGTAGCGGAGATTGTGAGACTACATGGAGTTCCGACAAGTATTGTGTCTGATCGGGATCCAAAGTTTACTTCGCACTTTTGGGGAGCTCTTCATGATGCGTTAGGAACCAAACTGAGGTTGAGTTCGGCATATCATCCACAAACGGATGGGCAAACAGAGAGAACTATTCAGTCGCTAGAGGATCTACTACGGGCTTGTGTGTTAGATAACAGAGGAAGCTGGGATGATCTTCTGCCATTGGTTGAATTCACCTACAACAATAGTTTCCATGCGAGCATTGGGATGGCACCGTATGAAGCTTTGTATGGTCGGAAGTGTAGGACACCTTTGTGTTGGTATCAAGATGGGGAGAGTTTGTTGATTGGGCCAGAAATGCTGCAACAGACGACTGAGAAGGTTAAGCAGATCAGAGAACAGATGAGAGCTTCACAGAGCAGACAGAAGAGTTATGCTGATCAGAGACGTAGAACCCTAGAGTTTGAGGAAGGTGACCATGTGTTTCTACGAGTTACTCAGACTACGGGGGTTGGACGGGCTATTAAGTCAAGGAAGCTTGCGCCAAAGTTTATTGGGCCTTATCAAATCACTCGACGTGTTGGACCAGTTGCATATCAGATTGCACTACCGCCATTTCTTTCCAACATTCATGATGTATTTCATGTGTCGCAGTTGAGGAAGTACATTCCAGATCCGACTCATGTAATCGAGCCAGACAACGTTGAACTGAAGGATGATTTGACCTTTGAGGCACCGCCAGTGAGTATTGGGGATAGGAGAGTGAAACAGCTGAGGGGAAAGCAGATTCCGTTGGTAAAGGTGATATGGAACAAGGATACGGGGGATGCTACATGGGAATTGGAAGATAAGATTAAGGAATTGTACCCCGGACTTTTTGCTGAACTCTGAGTTTCGAGGACGAAACTTTCTTTTGGAGGGGAGTATTGTAAGACCTGGATTTTCAGAACAAGCTAGTTTCCGACTCACGCGTAGAATCAGTGTAAGCGTGACAGGAGTTTGATATTTGAGGAAGATTAATGAAGAAGAAAGTTCAGGAATTGCTTGAGGAATGTTGCGTAGTTTTTTCGGAGTTAGTGCGAGTCGTCTGCACACTTGCCTTAGGGCGAGCGTGTCCAGAATAGGCTATTTCGCTCTTAAAGCAACGTTTTGAGTGAGATTTCGAACTCTCGGAAAATTTAAAGATTCTCTTTATTTTTCCATCGACCATCGTTTCATTTCGGAACTCTGGACTGTACGCACGATAGGTTTCACTTTTCGGATGTCCGCCGACGCTAATTTCTTTGCTTCGAAACCCTATTTTCGAGCAATGGATGAAGACTTTTTCTATTCGGGACTTCTAACGAAGATTCCGTCCGCGTGCCAGACTTGTTTCGACATTTCCAATCTTTCTTCAGTAGGAAGTTTTGTCGTTTGAGCATCACAGCAAAAAGTAGTTTTTCGGGACAGATTAACCGACACCGCTTTTGAGTTTTTCGATATCGTTTTTCCCAAATCTTAGATGTTTGTTTTGAGTTCTGGAATTCTGACGCCAGAATCTCTCTTAGAATTCCACGGTGATCGTGCTGCAAAAATCGGAATCGCGAAATTTTCATTTTCCCGCGATTTCGCCCGCCTATAAATAGGCGAAAAAGCAAATATCCTCTTCATTTTCACCATTTTGGCCGAGATTGTGGAGAGCTTGGGGGGAGAAGAGATTTTCGCGAAATCTTGACCAATCTTCGTGCAGTTCGTCCCTACTTCTAGGTATCAAGGTAACTAACACGATTCCTACCTCTGATTGTTGTTTCTGTTGCGTTTCTGAAGCCGTTTCTGTGCTCTAAGTTTTGAGCTTTTTCTAAAATTGTCCGATTTCTCTGATTTCTCGCTTGGGTTATGTTCCTTATGTTCCCCTGAGTCTAAAACCTCTGTCAGTAAACTCTGATTGCGATTCAGTTGTCCAGGATCTGAAAAATTGACTCGAAACTCTTTTTGTCTCACATTTCGAAACTTTATTGTCGTAAAGACTTAATCTGACTTCGTGCCTTTAGGATTTGTTGTCACGGATGTCATGAGGATCGTTGCTGTCAAATCTGTTTTCAGAACTGATAACTTTGAAGTTTTGAGCCTTTATTTTGGACCAAAATGCCCCTGCGTAGTCGTATTTCGACCCGATTGTCCGAAAATTGTTCTGACAGTTTCTTTGCCTTAGTTTTACCCTAAAACTACCTTGTAAACTGATTTGATCGAAGAAAAAGAGCCGAAGCCCTTTTCTCCTTATGGCCGTGGGTTATTTCCTTAGGGGGGGGAGTTTTCGTTTTCGAAAACTTGTCCTTTCGTACCCGATTGTCGTATTCTGAAGCTTTAATGCTTTGTCTATCGTTTATGTATTGTTTTGCGATCGAACTAATCGATTTTGTTTGAATTCTGCTTTGTTTTTCTCCGAGGTTCAGTTGAAGGAACTTTGGAATACTCAGAGCAATTGTTTGAGGAGAACTTTGTTTGCGAAGCTGGAACAGCTCGAGGTTAAGGCAACTTACATATATATTAGCTATGATTTCATGATAGGCGTCGATAAATTCGACTTATGCTTTGCTATGATATTAATTATGATGATGGTTTATTGTTATAAATGTTTTCATAACTTATGATGTGATGTGGTGTGGAATTGTGCGTTTTGACGCGACTTCGGAGTGGAGATTCATTGATCTGGTGATCTTTGATGTTTCGGGTTGGATGAGCAACCCTAGGCAAGTTCAAACGAGGGGTTTGGGACTTAGCCATTTATTGGGATTCGTTGGTTTACTTAGACTTTCCCCGGGAAACTTCTTTTGGGTGGTTGGTTTTCGGAAAACTTAGAAGGATTAGAATTTCGGAAACTAAAGACTTGGGAAACCTAGATTTTGAGAAATAAACTCATAACCTGACTAATCTGAATTGAAATCATTTTTATTAATGTTTAAGTATAGGAAAACTGAAGGGGAAAATATTTACGAAAGACGGGGAAAAGTCGACCTTTGTTGTGGGTTGGGAGAGTTATCGGAATTGGGGAAAGCCACTAAGGTGAGCTATGGTGATGATTGAAGTCACCGAGTACTTTAGTACTCTTGGGGAGTGTTGTGGAGCCGTGTTGTATTGACCGACACCTAGTGCTCTTGTTGTTTGGGCCGTGTTGTATTGACCGACACTAGACCCTCGTGTTTTCTTGTTGGAGTTGTGTTGTATTGACCGACACTTACTCCGAGTTGTGTTGTATTGACCGACACTAACTCATTGGGTGATTTGAGATTGGGTTGTGCGCTAGACACTTTCGTGGTAAGGACGATTCGTTGTTTGGCTAACCACGTTGCATTCAATCGGGTGAATAACGGGAATGGTTCACCTGTGCATATCATGGTGAATAACGGGAATGGTTCACCTTGCATAAATGATGAATAACGGGAATGGTTCATCATTCGGTGAATAACGGGAATGGTTCACCAAGGATGAATAACGGGAATGGTTCATCCAGGATGGATTTCATCCAGGATGGATAACGGGAATGGTCCATCCATAGTGAAAATGCTTCACTTGTGGCGAACGGGAACGCGTCACAAATCCGGATTCATATTGTGCATTTCACGCATACATTCATGCTGACTGAGACTGTGTGCTGTTTGTTTATTGAAGCAATGTTAGAGCCATAACATGCTAGGATTACTTATATGCTTATATAACAACTTATATATATACCCTGTCACATGTTGTGTGTATATGTACTTATTGCTGTGAGTTGACCCTAGCGCCTTGGCTTTGTTTGTATGTTTGTGTTTGGGCGGTCGGCCTGCTGCCAGATGTCGATGGCCGACTGGTTCTCGACGGTCTCTCCCTCGGGGGGGATCAGATATGAGCTGCTGGATAGGGATGCCCCCACCGCTTGGGTGATCGATGTGGCTGGTCACCGGGCGACGTATAGGGGAAGGGTCATGGAGGACCGGACGGATGAGCGAGGACGCCTGACGAGCGGAGTGCTACGGCGTATGGAGCTGAGTTTTGACTTGCCGCCCTCAGTTCATTGTGGACCAGGCACTGGACATGCACCACCTGCACCACTTATGTAGAGCTGAGCTGGGAGGGTAGGTTAGGATTAGCGACATTTTTTGTGTAGAGCTCTGATCGTCAGTTTCTTTTTGGGACAGGGTAGGTTCCGATGTGTGGCTTTTTGTGTGGTTCTTTTGAGGAGGATCACAGAGAGTCTGTCGGAGTATAGGGGTCTTCCTTTCAGGCCATTTTTGAGTGCCGACTTTCTCTTGGATAACTGTATTTTGATACTTTTACTCACAGTTCTGGTTTGTATATTTGCCTGCGGGCGTACTACTTTGGAGTCACTGCGGCTTCGCGTGACATGGAGTGCAGCCGAGGCTGTACAGATGTATATATATTTGTATATCGGTTAGTTTAGTTGTTGGGTGTTGTCTCTACTTCTTTATCGCTTTGATTTAAAGGAAAGAAAAAAAAAATTACCTGTTTTCCGCGTAAAGTTTATTTTTGGTTACTAAAGTGACACCTGGAAGTCGGGGTGTTACATTGTGGTATCAGAGCTTAGTCGAGTCTTTTGGGAGTCTTTGGGGAATAGGTCTTCTGTGCTAGGTTGTGTGACTCTGCAAAGAGTGAAAATTGATTGTCTGCAGGACGATTTTTCGTTCTAATTGATTGCATGGTTGTTTAACCATATGTAATAGTTTGGTGCTATTCTACGATTAGGACTAACAGTTTTCTTGGGGGTAACACACGATGGTGAACACAAATCAGCTAGCAGAGATGATGGCCACTATGGCCCAGGCAATGACTAACCAAGCGAATGACAATGCTTTGAGACGTGCTGCGGGGGAAGCGCGTGATCAACACCAGCGTCAGAGGGAGGCGACTTTGGATCAGAACAGAGGTTTGAATGACTTCAGGAGACAGGATCCACCTAAGTTTTCGGAAGGTACTGACCCGGACAAAGCGGAACTCTGGATAGAGGAGATTGAGAAGATCTTTGGAGTGTTACAGACTGCTGAGGGAGCCAAAGTGGGGCTGGCAACCTATCTGTTGTTGGGAGATGCTGAATACTGGTGGAGAGGCGCCAGAGGAATGATGGAGGCAAATCATGTGGAGGTGAACTGGAATTCTTTTCGAACAGCTTTTCTCGAGAAGTATTTCCCAGACAGTGCTCGTGACGAGCGTGAATCACAGTTTCTGACTCTGAAACAAGGAAGCATGACCATTCCGGAGTATGCTGCCAAGTTAGAGTCTCTGGCAAAGTACTTTCGGTTTTTCCGTGATCAAGTTGATGAACCCTACATGTGCAAGAGATTTGTGAGGGGATTGAGGCCCGATATTGAAGATTCGGTGAGACCATTGGGGATCATGAGATTCCAGGCATTGGTCGAGAAGGCAACTGAGGTGGAATTGATGAAGAATCGGAGATACAACAGGGCTGGAACAGGAGGACCGGTGAGGTCGACACCACAGAGTTTTCAGGGAAAAGGGAGGTTTCAGGCGAGGAAGCCATATCAACGTCCTGCGGGGAGAGGGTTTACCCCGGGATCTTACAAGCCTATGGCTGCTGCTACTTCAGGAGGGTCGGGAAGCCGTACCCCAAACCGTGAAGTGACTTGTTTTCGTTGTGGAGGAACGGGACACTATGCCAACAATTGCACGAGGCCACCAAGGTGCTACAACTGCAATAAATCTGGGCATCTGGCTACGGAATGCAAGACACCGAAGGTTGAACCGTCTGTGAATGCTGTTAGTGGGAAGCGCCCAGTGGCGAAGGGAAGAGTGTATACCATGGATGGAGAAGAGGCTGAAGGAGCTGATGGTTTGATCAGAGGAGAATGTGAAATTGACGGTAATCTTCTAACTGTACTCTTTGATTCTGGTGCAACTCATTCATTTGTCTCTAAGGATTGCGTATCAAGACTGCATCTGCCTATTACTACTTTGAGTTTTGATCTTATGGTAACTACACCTGCTAGGACTCTAATTGCTAATGCCGCATGCATGCACTGTTCAGTAGTATATAAAGATAGAACTTTCCATGCTAACCTAGTATGTCTACCCCTTAAAAACCTAGATGTAATCCTCGGGATGGATTGGCTATCCCACTACCATTGTCTTTTGGACTGTAGTCGAAAGAAAGTGGTGTTCCCAGACTCGGATCTTTTCGAGTATCTTTCTATTAACCACATTAGTGCATCGTTGAGCGAGGGCACTCAGAAGTACTTTTCATTGCTAAGTCTGGAGGGGAAGAAGGAATCGGATATTCAAGGTATTCCGGTGGTTCGAGATTTTGCGGATGTTTTTCCTGGAGATGTACCGGGACTGCCGCCTGTACGCGATGTGGAGTTTGTGATCGACATTGTACCCGGAACTGGACCGATTTCGATTGCACCTTACCGTATGGCACCTGCGGAGTTAGCGGAGTTGAAATCTCAGTTGGAGGATCTTTCGGCAAAAGGATTCATTCGACCAAGTGTTTCACCGTGGGGAGCGCCAGTGTTGTTAGTTAAGAAGAAAGACGGAAGGTCGAGATTGTGTGTGGACTATCGACAACTGAACAAGGCGACGATCAAGAACAGATACCCGTTGCCGAGGATAGATGATTTGATGGATCAATTACGAGGGGCTGCTGTATTTTCGAAGATAGATTTAAAGTCAGGTTATCATCAGATCAGAGTGAAGACTGAGGATATACCGAAGACTGCATTCAGAACACGCTACGGACACTACGAGTACCTAGTGATGCCGTTTGGAGTGACAAATGCACCTGCTGTTTTCATGGATTACATGAACCGCATCTTTCATGAATTCTTAGATCGGTTTGTGGTGGTGTTTATTGATGATATACTGATATACTCGAAGGATGCAACGGAACATGAAGGACATTTGCGTCAAGTTCTACAAGTGTTGAGAGAAAAGAAGCTGTATGCGAACCCTTCCAAGTGTGAATTCTGGCTGAAGGAAGTTAATTTCTTAGGCCACGTTATCTCAAAGGAAGGCATAGCTGTGGATCCGGCGAAAGTAGAGACTGTTTTGGCTTGGGAGCAACCGAAGACAGTGACAGAAATCAGAAGTTTTGTGGGTTTGGCTGGATACTATAGACGCTTCATTGAGGGATTTGCCAAGATCGTTGGACCTTTGACTCAACTGACGAGGAAGGATCAACCTTTTGCATGGACTGAGGCGTGTGAAACAAGTTTTCAGACTCTGAAGGAATGTTTGACGACGGCACCTGTGCTTATTTTGCCGCAACCGGAGGAACCTTATGAGGTTTATTGTGATGCTTCGTATCAAGGCTTGGGATGTGTGCTGATGCAACATCGAAAAGTGGTGGCGTATGCTTCGAGACAGTTGAAGACGCATGAGAGGAACTACCCGACTCACGATTTGGAGTTAGCTGCCATTGTGTTTGCGCTGAAGATCTGGAGACATTACCTCTATGGTTGTACTTTCACGATATTTAGCGATCACAAGAGCCTTAAATACTTGTTTGATCAGAAGGAGCTGAACATGAGGCAACGAAGATGGATGGAGTTCATCAAAGACTATGAGTTTACGTTGCAATATCACCCTGGAAAGGCGAATGTAGTTGCTGATGCTTTGAGCAGAAAGATGCATGTCTCGTCAATGATGGTTAAAGAGCTGGAGTTACTGGAACAATTTCGAGATATGAGTTTAGGTGTGACACCGTCTGAAGGAAAGTTGAAGTTCGGTATGATCAGAATTGCCAGTGGACTGATGGAAGAGATTAGAGAGCAACAACTGCAAGATGAGTTTCTGCTGGAGAAGAGGAACTTAGTGATTCAAGGGAAAGACCCGGAATTCAAGATCGGAACTGACGATATTTTAAGATGCAAAGATAGAGTTTGTGTACCCAACAATCCAGAATTGAGAAGGCTGATCATGGATGAAGGGCACAAGAGCAAATGGAGTATTCATCCGGGAATGACCAAGATGTATCAAGATTTGAAGCTGAATTTCTGGTGGCCAGGAATGAAGAAACAAGTGGCCGAGTATGTAGCTGCATGTTTGACTTGTCAGAAGGCAAAGGTAGAGCATCAAAGACCTGCTGGTATGCTACAGAGTTTAGACGTGCCAGAATGGAAATGGGAAAGTATATCCATGGATTTTGTGGTAGCTTTGCCAAGAACACAGAAGAGACACGATTCGATTTGGGTGATTGTAGATCGTTTGACCAAGTCAGCGCATTTTCTACCAGTGAGAACTACCTACAATGTGGAGAAGTTGGCCGAGATCTATGTAGCGGAGATTGTGAGACTACATGGAGTTCCGACAAGTATTGTGTCTGATCGGGATCCAAAGTTTACTGCGCACTTTTGGGGAGCTCTTCATGATGCGTTAGGAACCAAACTGAGGTTGAGTTCGGCATATCATCCACAAACGGATGGGCAAACAGAGAGAACTATTCAGTCGCTAGAGGATCTACTACGGGCTTGTGTGTTAGATAACAGAGGAAGCTGGGATGATCTTCTGCCATTGGTTGAATTCACCTACAACAATAGTTTCCATGCGAGCATTGGGATGGCACCGTATGAAGCTTTGTATGGTCGGAAGTGTAGGACACCTTTGTGTTGGTATCAAGATGGGGAGAGTTTGTTGATTGGGCCAGAAATGCTGCAACAGACGACTGAGAAGGTTAAGCAGATCAGAGAACAGATGAGAGCTTCACAGAGCAGACAGAAGAGTTATGCTGATCAGAGACGTAGAACCCTAGAGTTTGAGGAAGGTGACCATGTGTTTCTACGAGTTACTCAGACTACGGGGGTTGGACTGGCTATTAAGTCAAGGAAGCTTGCGCCAAAGTTTATTGGGCCTTATCAAATCACTCGACGTGTTGGACCAGTTGCATATCAGATTGCACTACCGCCATTTCTTTCCAACATTCATGATGTATTTCATGTGTCGCAGTTGAGGAAGTACATTCCAGATCCGACTCATGTAATCGAGCCAGACAACGTTGAACTGAAGGATGATTTGACCTTTGAGGCACCGCCAGTGAGTATTGGGGATAGGAGAGTGAAACAGCTGAGGGGAAAGCAGATTCCGTTGGTAAAGGTGATATGGAACAAGGATACGGGGGATGCTACATGGGAATTGGAAGATAAGATTAAGGAATTGTACCCCGGACTTTTTGCTGAACTCTGAGTTTCGAGGACGAAACTTTCTTTTTGGAGGGGAGTATTGTAAGACCTGGATTTTCAGAACAAGCTAGTTTCCGACTCACGCGTAGAATCAGTGTAAGCGTGACAGGAGTTTGATATTTGAGGAAGATTAATGAAGAAGAAAGTTCAGGAATTGCTTGAGGAATGTTGCGTAGTTTTTTCGGAGTTAGTGCGAGTCGTCTGCACACTTGCCTTAGGGCCAGCGTGTCCAGAATAGGCTATTTCGCTCTTAAAGCAACGTTTTGAGTGAGATTTCGAACTCTCGGAAAATTTAAAGATTCTCTTTATTTTTCCATCGACCATCGTTTCATTTCGGAACTCTGGACTGTACGCACGATAGGTTTCACTTTTCGGATGTCCGCCGACGCTAATTTCTTTGCTTCGAAACCCTATTTTCGAGCAATGGATGAAGACTTTTTCTATTCGGGACTTCTAACGAAGATTCCGTCCGCGGTGCCAGACTTGTTTCGATATTTCCAATCTTTCTTCAGTAGGAAGTTTTGTCGTTTGAGCATCACAGCAAAAAGTAGTTTTTCGGGACAGATTAACCGACACCGCTTTTGAGTTTTTCGATATCGTTTTTCCCAAATCTTAGATGTTTGTTTTGAGTTCTGGAATTCTGACGCCAGAATCTCTCTTAGAATTCCACGGTGATCGTGCTGCAAAAATCGGAATCGCGAAATTTTCATTTTCCCGCGATTTCGCCCGCCTATAAATAGGCGAAAAAGCAAATATCCTCTTCATTTTCACCATTTTGGCCGAGATTGTGGAGAGCTTGGGGGGAGAAGAGATTTTCGCGAAATCTTGACCAATCTTCGTGCAGTTCGTCCCTACTTCTAGGTATCAAGGTAACTAACACGATTCCTACCTCTGATTGTTGTTTCTGTTGCGTTTCTGAAGCCGTTTCTGTGCTCTAAGTTTTGAGCTTTTTCTAAAATTGTCCGATTTCTCTGATTTCTCGCTTGGTTTATGTTCCTTATGTTCCCCTGAGTCTAAAACCTCTGTCAGTAAACTCTGATTGCGATTCAGTTGTCCAGGATCTGAAAAATTGACTCGAAACTCTTTTTGTCTCACATTTCGAAACTTTATTGTCGTAAAGACTTAATCTGACTTCGTGCCTTTAGGATTTGTTGTCACGGATGTCATGAGGATCGTTGCTGTCAAATCTGTTTTCAGAACTGATAACTTTGAAGTTTTGAGCCTTTATTTTGGACCAAAATGCCCCTGCGTAGTCGTATTTCGACCCGATTGTCCGAAAATTGTTCTGACAGTTTCTTTGCCTTAGTTTTACCCTAAAACTACCTTGTAAACTGATTTGATCGAAGAAAAAGAGCCGAAGCCCTTTTCTCCTTATGGCCGTGGGTTATTTCCTTAGGGGGGGGAGTTTTCGTTTTCGAAAACTTGTCCTTTCGTACCCGATTGTCGTATTCTGAAGCTTTAATGCTTTGTCTATCGTTTATGTATTGTTTTGCGATCGAACTAATCGATTTTGTTTGAATTCTGCTTTGTTTTTCTCCGAGGTTCAGTTGAAGGAACTTTGGAATACTCAGAGCAATTGTTTGAGGAGAACTTTGTTTGCGAAGCTGGAACAGCTCGAGGTTAAGGCAACTTACATATATATTAGCTATGATTTCATGATAGGCGTCGATAAATTCGACTTATGCTTTGCTATGATATTAATTATGATGATGGTTTATTGTTATAAATGTTTTCATAACTTATGATGTGATGTGGTGTGGAATTGTGCGTTTTGACGCGACTTCGGAGTGGAGATTCATTGATCTGGTGATCTTTGATGTTTCGGGTTGGATGAGCAACCCTAGGCAAGTTCAAACGAGGGGTTTGGGACTTAGCCATTTATTGGGATTCGTTGGTTTACTTAGACTTTCCCCGGGAAACTTCTTTTGGGTGGTTGGTTTTCGGAAAACTTAGAAGGATTAGAATTTCGGAAACTAAAGACTTGGGAAACCTAGATTTTGAGAAATAAACTCATAACCTGACTAATCTGAATTGAAATCATTTTTATTAATGTTTAAGTATAGGAAAACTGAAGGGGAAAATATTTACGAAAGACGGGGAAAAGTCGACCTTTGTTGTGGGTTGGGAGAGTTATCGGAATTGGGGAAAGCCACTAAGGTGAGCTATGGTGATGATTGAAGTCACCGAGTACTTTAGTACTCTTGGGGAGTGTTGTGGAGCCGTGTTGTATTGACCGACACCTAGTGCTCTTGTTGTTTGGGCCGTGTTGTATTGACCGACACTAGACCCTCGTGTTTTCTTGTTGGAGTTGTGTTGTATTGACCGACACTTACTCCGAGTTGTGTTGTATTGACCGACACTAACTCATTGGGTGATTTGAGATTGGGTTGTGCGCTAGACACTTTCGTGGTAAGGACGATTCGTTGTTTGGCTAACCACGTTGCATTCAATCGGGTGAATAACGGGAATGGTTCACCTGTGCATATCATGGTGAATAACGGGAATGGTTCACCTTGCATAAATGATGAATAACGGGAATGGTTCATCATTCGGTGAATAACGGGAATGGTTCACCAAGGATGAATAACGGGAATGGTTCATCCAGGATGGATTTCATCCAGGATGGATAACGGGAATGGTCCATCCATAGTGAAAATGCTTCACTTGTGGCGAACGGGAACGCGTCACAAATCCGGATTCATATTGTGCATTTCACGCATACATTCATGCTGACTGAGACTGTGTGCTGTTTGTTTATTGAAGCAATGTTAGAGCCATAACATGCTAGGATTACTTATATGCTTATATAACAACTTATATATATACCCTGTCACATGTTGTGTGTATATGTACTTATTGCTGTGAGTTGACCCTAGCGCCTTGGCTTTGTTTGTATGTTTGTGTTTGGGCGGTCGGCCTGCTGCCAGATGTCGATGGCCGACTGGTTCTCGACGGTCTCTCCCTCGGGGGGGATCAGATATGAGCTGCTGGATAGGGATGCCCCCACCGCTTGGGTGATCGATGTGGCTGGTCACCGGGCGACGTATAGGGGAAGGGTCATGGAGGACCGGACGGATGAGCGAGGACGCCTGACAAGCGGAGTGCTACGGCGTATGGAGCTGAGTTTTGACTTGCCGCCCTCAGTTCATTGTGGACCAGGCACTGGACATGACCACCTGCACCACTTATGTAGAGCTGAGCTGGGAGGGTAGGTTAGGATTAGCGACATTTTTTGTGTAGAGCTCTGATCGTCAGTTTCTTTTTGGGACAGGGTAGGTTCCGATGTGTGGCTTTTTGTGTGGTTCTTTTGAGGAGGATCACAGAGAGTCTGTCGGAGTATAGGGGTCTTCCTTTCAGGCCATTTTTGACTGCCGACTTTCTCTTGGATAACTGTATTTTGATACTTTTACTCACAGTTCTGGTTTGTATATTTGCCTGCGGGCGTACTACTTTGGAGTCACTGCGACTTCGCGTGACATGGAGTGCAGCCGAGGCTGTACAGATGTATATATATTTGTATATCGGTTAGTTTAGTTGTTGGGTGTTGTCTCTACTTCTTTATCGCTTTGATTTAAAGGAAAGAAAAAAAAAATTACCTGTTTTCCGCGTAAAGTTTATTTTTGTGCTCAGATCCTCTACACATCCAGCATTAACTAGATCTTGCACCAGGTTGCTTTCAATGAGAAAGTCTGAGAGCAGCCTCCCAAAAGGGATATATTTGATTGCAGACTTGATGGAGGCGGTGGTGCGAGACTTCCGGATGCATTCCTTCAAGTAGGAGAACAGGAAGTAGGGAAAGCAGATCTTCTTCTGATCTTGGATGAAGAACAACATCACCTTCTGGTTGAAGTTGATGTAGTCTGGAGAACTGCCCTTCGGTCTCTGGTTTATGCAGTGGAGTAGGATCTTGTGCCAGATCCTGAGTTTGGGGTGAAGATCCATCACCTTGTAACTCGTCTTGCCAGGTTTGAAGGTGGTGTACAGGGCCTGGTTGATTGTATCCTTGGTGCTGGGTTTCAGCTTCGATTCCGTCAGTTGGAAACGATACCCATAAGCAGTATCTGCACCCAGCAAGTTCACGAAGGACTTCTCCGTGATGATGATCTTTCTGCCAAGAATATGAGATACCACCTGAGTATCATCGCAGTCGGCGTGCTTCCAGAATTCCTTGACCAATTTATCATATACCGGTCCTCGAAGTCTGTTGAAGTAATTTCCCCAACCTTGAGCTTGGACTTCAGGACGAAGATCATACCCATTTGTAGCCAAGTTGTCGAGGTTGAATCTCCATTCTGCCAGGACTTGGAGTTCCTCAGGAGGATATACACAGTGAACGGCACAGCCCCGTTCTGCAATTGGAACACTCTGTTCTTGAGCTTGAACTTGATCTTGAGTTGGATTCTCAGGGCCCCTTTGACCCGTTGCCAGACCAACTACCAAGTGAGGGAACTGAGGTGCATCTGCAGTAGATCTTCTGGTTTGTCTCACCATTTTTGAAGAGGTTGAAGGTTTGAGGTAGAAGATGAAGGTTGGAAGATGAAGAAAGATCGAGAGAGAAATCGAGAAGAGCGGTTTTGAAAAGCAGAGAGAGCGAGAGCAAAAACCGGAAGTGAAAGAGAACGTGTGTGTATAGTGGGTTTTATCAAATAACCGTTGTTGATTCAAAAAGCACTTTAAGATCAACGGTTGAAAATTAAAGATAGATAGTAACAGTAAAATACACAATCACACACAGGAGAAAAGCACATCTACACGCAATCATAACAGACTGTCACACGGGCACAAGGAACAATGCATCAGAAAAACTGACACACGCGTTGTTGTCTCAGCTTCAGAGTCAGTACCAGTGGGCACACACACTCTGATTGAGTTACCTTCTGGACTAGACATCTTCTGATCAAGAAGTATCATAGTCAGAGGTTCTGATCCATCTTCACTCTGGACAAAAGTCCATGTTCAGATTTTTCAGAATAAAATTAAATCTATCCTCTGCTAAGGGCTTTGTAAAGATATCTGCCCATTGATGGTCAGTATCAACAAACTTCAGAAGAAGTACGCCCTTCTGTACATAATCTCTAATAAAGTGATACTTTACCTCAATGTGCTTTGCCCTTGAATGCAAGATAGGGTTCTTACTCAATGAGATTGGAGCAGTGTTATCACAATAGATTGGGATATTGCTCTCAAGGATCTGATAATCCTCCAGCTGATGTTTCATCCAGAGCATCTGAGTGCTGCATATTGCTGCTGAGATATATTCTGCTTCTGCAGTTGATAGTGCAATGGTTGATTGCCTCTTGCTTGCCCATGAGACTAGATTGCTTCCCATAAATTGACAATTTCCAGAAGTACTTTTTCTCTCTGTTCTATCTCCAGCATAATCAGCATCACAATAACCTGAAAGCTTATACTCTGATGTTTTCTTATACATCAAGCCAAGGTTAGTGGTGCCTTTCAGATACCTTAGGATCCTCTTAACAGCAGTTAAGTGGGTTTCCCTTGGATCTGATTGGAAACGAGCACATAAGTGAACACTAAATAATATGTCTGGCCTAGATGCAGTTAAGTATAGAAGTGAACCTATCATGCCACGATAGAGCTTCTGACATACTTTACCACTTTTATCTTCTTTCTCCAGAATGCATGTAGGATGCATTGGAGTCTTGGCCACTGTAGATTCCAGCATATTGAACTTCTTCAGAAGTTCTTTAGTGTTCTTGCTCTGATGGATATATGTTCCTTCTGGTGTTTGATCAACTTGTATTCCCAGAAAGTACTTTAATTCTCCCATCATACTCATCTCAAATTCAGCCTGCATCATCTCAGAAAATTCTTTGCATAGAGATTGATTAGCAGAACCAAATATAATATCATCAACATAAATTTGCACAATTAAGATATCATCTTTATAAGTCTTGCAAAAAAGAGTTGTATCTACTTTACCCCTTACAAACTCATTCTCCAGAAGGAATGAGCTAAGTCTCTCATACCATGCTCTGGGAGCTTGCTTCAGACCGTAGAGTGATTTCTTCAATTTGAACACATGGTCTGGTTTCTTCTCATCTTCAAAACCTGGGGGTTGATGAACATAGACTTCCTCTGAGATATAACCATTTAGGAAGGCACTCTTTACGTCCATCTGATGTAGGACTATGTTGTGATTTACTGAGAAAGAGATCAACAGTCTGATTGCCTCCAGTCTTGCTACTGGAGCAAATGTTTCAGTGTAGTCTATTCCTTCCTGCTGGCTGTAGCCTTGAGCAACTAGCCTTGCCTTGTTTCTGACTACATCTCCTTTCTCATTCAGCTTGTTTCTGAATACCCATTTCGTTCCAATAACATGGACACTCTCAGGCTTCTTCACTAAGCTCCAAACATCGTTCTTGGAAAATTGATTCAGTTCTTCTTCCATGGCCAGAATCCAATCCTTGTCCTGAAGAGCTTCATCTATGGACTTGGGTTCAATTAAGGACACCAATCCTTTCAGACTGAGCAAGGTCTCTTCAGAAGGTCTGAAGGCAGATCTGGTTCTGACTGGTTCGTCTTTGTTGCCCAGAATCAATTCCTTAGGGTGAGCTGCAGTGATTCTGCTCTTCTTCAGAGTTTGTGAGTTAGAGGGACCAGCTTCTTCCTCTGGTTCATCTTCCTCTGGCTCATCTTCCTCTGGAGCTTTGCCTTTGTCAGAAACATTAATGCTTAAATCTGCAAACTTTTCAACTAGCTTTGACTGGTCAGAGTCAAGCTTATCGTCAAATCTAACATGAATAGATTCTCCAATAGTCTTAGCATCAGTATTATAAAATCTAAAACCTTTAGATCTCTTAGAGTAACCGAGTAATAGACACTTAGAAGACTTAGCATCAAATTTATGCAATCTATCCTTAGTATTGAGAACATCACAAACACAGCGAAAAGGATGAAAATAAGAAATGTTGGGTTTTATGTTCTTCCACAATTCATAAGGAGTCTTATTCAGAATTGGTCTCACAGAGATTCTGTTCTGAATGTAACATGCTGTATTTACTGCCTCTGCCCAAAAGTGCTTAGCCATGCCAGTTTCTTGGAGCATGGTTCTAGCCATCTCCTGAAGAGTTCTGTTCTTCCTCTCAACAACACCATTTTGTTGAGGAGTTCTGGGACAAGAGAAATCATGTGCAATTCCATAGGAATCAAACAGACTCTCAAACTTATCATTCTCAAACTCTCCACCATGGTCACTTCTGACACGCACAATCCTACAAGTCTTCTCGTTTTGCACTTGAGCAATGAAGGTAGAGAACACAGCATGAGACTCATTCTTGCGGGTTAGAAACTTCACCCATGTCCAGCGGCTATAGTCATCAACGATAACCATCCCATATCTCTTGCCACCTATAGACTCAGTTTTCACTGGTCCAAAAAGGTCGATATGCAGAAGTTCCAACGGCCTTGAGGTTGAGACAACATTCTTTGCCTTGAAAGGGACTTTTGTGAATTTGCCTTTCTGACATGCTTCACAAAGAGCGTCTGAAGCGAACTTCAGATTGGGTAAGCCCCTGACAAGGTTTAGCTTGCTCAGCTGAGAAATCTTTCTCATACTGGCATGCCCTAACCGTCTATGCCATACCCACTGCTCTTCATTAACAGACAGAAGGCACTTCACATTCTGAGCCTCCAACTCAGATAATCTGATCTTATAAATGTTGTTCTTCCTCTTGCTGTTAAACAGAACAGAGCCATCGATCTGACTTACAGCCCGGCAGGACTTTTGATTGAATATAACATCATAACCCTTGTCAGCTAATTGACTTATAGACAATAAGTTATGTGTTAAGCCGTCTACCAATAACACATTATCAATGCATGGACTACTATCTACACAAATAGTACCAGTACCAACAATTTTACCCTTTTCATTTCCTCCAAAGCCAACTTCGCCTCCAGGCTTAAGTTTTAGCTCTCGGAACATACGCCTTTCTCCCGTCATGTGACGCGAGCATCCACTGTCCAGATACCATGATTGGTGTTTCAGTGGAGCTATCAAGGATATCTGCAACATAGATAATCTTGTCCTTAGGTACCCACTTTCTGGGTCCTCTCTTGTTAGTTACCCCAGAGGTTCTGATCACCTTGGGTGTCTCAACATGATATTTTAAAGGAATATTTGCATGATATTTAGTCATAGAGAAAGATCCCTTTTTAAGAGGGTGTTTAGCAACTTCAGCAGGTAAAGGATCAGGCAATATGGTACCAGAGGGAACAAAGCATTCATACAAGGATTTAGCTTTAGATACAAAGGGCTCATTTCTAATTGGTTTAGAATAGCCAATGCCATGCATTCCATTTCTGCTTACGCCATAGATCATTGAAGCCATTAAGCTTCTATCCACGCTTTTAGCTAGGAATCTTTGAAAAGACTTTTCATACTTAGATTCATTTCTACAATCAGAGGCATCACAGGCAACAATTTCTTCTAACTTAGCAATCTGGTTCTTAAGCACAGAGTTAGAATTGATCAAAGCATGATTATCATTTTTCAAATCAGAAATAATTTTCTCATGTTCGGAAGGAGTTTTGGAAACAGCAGATAAGTTCTTTTTCAGCTTCTTATGCTTAGACAATAAGGAGTTATACTTATCCATGATATCAGACAATGCATGTTTCAGTTCAGAGGTAGAGAAAGAAGCGAATACCTCGTTTTCATCGTCTGAGTTAGGATCTCCTTCTGATTCTGAGTCAGAGTCAACAGCTTCCTTTGACTCTGCTTCCTTGTCTTTGACAATTGCCATGAGTCCTTGGACTTCACCATCAGAGTCAACATCCTCTGACTCTGATTCATCAAATGTCACCATCAGACTCTTCTTCGTCTTGAAGTGCTTCTTAGGCTTCTTGTCTTTCTTCAACTTTGGACAATCACTTTTGTAGTGCCCAGATTCTTTGCACTCAAAACATGTGACTTCCTTGATTGAAGACTTCTTCTGGCCTGAGGACTCATACTTTCCTTTTGCCTTTCCAGAGCCTTTGAACTTGCTCTGCCTGTGCTTCCAGATGCGGTTGAGTCTCTTGGAGATCAGAGTCAGCTCATCTTCATCAGAATCTTCTGATGCTTCTTCAGATTCCTCTTCTTCAGCTTGAAGAGCCTTTGACTTCTCAACCTTAGCCTTTTCAGATTTGGATTTCAAGGCTATGGACTTTTTCCTCAGATCTTGCATCTCTGAGCGCTTCAGCTCATGGCATTTCAAAATGCTGATGAGTTCTTCTAAACTCATATTCTCAACGTCTCTCGTGAGCTCTATTGAAGTCACCAAAGGCATCCAACTTTCAGGAAGACACCTGATGACCCTTATGACATGATCTTTTGTTGTGTAGCTCTTGTTGAGAGGTCGTATGCCAGCTACAAGCAACTGAAATCTGGAGAACATTTCTTCAATGGACTCATTTGGCTCCATGATGAAGGATTCATACTTTTGGATCAAAGACAATGCCTTTGATTCTTTGACTTTCTTGTTTCCTTCATGAGACATCTTCAGAGATTCGAAAATGCCTTTTGCAAACTCACGATCTGTAATCTTCTGGTACTCTTCATAGGAAATAGCACTTAGAAGAATTGCTCTTGCTTTGTGATGTTGTGAGTACAACTTCTTTTGATCTGCAGTCATCTCTGACCTTGGGATCTTCTTGCCATCTGCATCAACTGGACGCTCGTAGCCATCCACAATAATATCCCAGAGATCTGCATCGAAACCTAGAAAGAAACTTTCTAGTCTATCTTTCCAATATTCGAACCTTTGACCGTCGAACATAGGAGGCTTTGCATTGTAACCATCTTTTTGAGTTTCACTGGTGGTGGCAGCCATTGTTTTTCACACCGGCCCGGATCACTGAACACTGTTAGGTGTGGTAATCAGAACTTGCGCTCTGATACCAATTGAAGGTATGAAAAACGGTAGAAAGGGGGGGTTTGAATAACGTTTTCAGTATAAAACTTCCACCTTAAAGATTTTGACAAATCTTTCGAGAACTTAAGTGCAAAAGATAAGAGATAGAAAAGCACACAAGGATTTTATCCTGGTTCACTTGATAAATCACTCAAGCTACTCCAGTCCACCCGTTAAGGTGATTTCTTCCTTCTTAGAATGAAGGCAATCCACTAATCAGGTAAGAGTTACAACTGCACTTGAAACCTACAAGTGACTAACAATTACACTGACTTAGCTCACACTAAGATTCACTCTCTTAGTCTTCTCTAGGATCCGATCAACCTTGATCTCCTAAAGGAACTAAACAAACTATTTATCAAAGAATCGTTTACAAGAGATTTGCTTCTAAAAAGCTAATAGTAAACTCAATGAATTTCAGATGAAAGAAAACTTAGAAGATTTTCGAATATGTCTTGTGTATGTAAATGCTTCTAGCTTCTAGCCGTTTCTTTCAGTCTTCAGCCTCTTTATATACTCCAAGGATTAGGGTTGAGCGATGCATGGGAAATGCTACCGTTGGAGGGCAGTTCTGGAAAATCCAGCTTCTGCTGTGGCTGAGAACGTTAGGTAGGTCGTCAGGAAGGTACAGTTGCTTTTGTACTTGGATAGCGACGCGACCTTTAAACCTAGGAGACTTCTGATCAAAGGAATGCTTCGTATTGGAACTTGTGAAGCCGGTTGATCAGAGTCAGAGGGAAAGCACAGATCCTCTGACCATTGTATCTTCTGATTCTGAACTCAGAGGGAAGAACATGGCCTTCAGAGTTTCTTGCTTCTGGACTTCAGAGTTTCCACTATTCAGCTTCTGGATCTTCAGAGTCTTCTACACCATCAGAACATCTGAACCTTCAGTGTTTCTTGGTTATCAGAACTTCTGGATCTTCAGAGCTTCTAGCGACTGAGTCCACATCAGAGTTTGTATAGCTTCAGAACTTCTGAAGCTTTTCCACTGTTCATACTGAGCATGGTGAATGCGAAAGCGTTGCTTGGGTCACTCTTTATACACAGTGCTTCTGATTTGTGTGAGATTGAGTTGAGGTCAGAACCTGCAAATAGCACACTCAGAAAAACACGTTAGAGTACCACAATTGTTCATATCAAAAGGTTAACTTGTAATCATCAAAACATAGAGTTGTACTACTAGATCAAAACTTGATCTTACAGAATCCCCTCTCATCTATCTTGCATGCATGTATTTGCTTTGAATGCATTTATTATATGTTGACTGTGTTAATTTATTCTTCTATGATTCAATGCATCGTCTTCTTCGTAACTCACATGCCTTTATGATTTGATAAGTTTTATGCATGTTTTTCTGTTACTTTTTCTCCTTATAATCTCCGCAATCCTTCTTCTCCATCACACCGCAATTCACTTCACTTCTCCATCTCTTACTTCTAGTTCAAGAATGACTTCTGTCGAATTAATTTCTGAACTCAAGACTATGGTATTTGACCAAGTCTTTCCATGGAGCGTTAATCTATCCGTTTGTCAGATTTCTGACGCTCTCAAGAAGCTTGAAGATCTTCTTAAGTGTTGGCTGACATCCCATCAGACTCACTGTCTTCAGAACCTTCAAGAAGTTCTGAATGACCTCCTTCGTCTGACCACTCGCCGGGAGGACGTTGAAGCTCAGCTCCAGGGCATATGTCTGCTTCTGGAATATGAAGAAGATCACAATGAAGCGGATCCAGCTGCTGTCCAAGAGAATGCTGCTCTGAAGGAAGAACTGGCTACCCAGTTAGCCTCAATTGATCAGGACATACGTCCTCTGCACCTTCAGCTTCACTCCATGAAGAATTCTCGAGCTTTCCTATGTATCTAGGATTAGTTTTCTTCATTCCCCTCTATCCTCTGTACTCTTTCTCTGTTCAGTATTAATGACATCTCTTCTTGTTTTTGTTATTGTCATTGTTGTTTGTTTTTCACTCTTTTTGATTATGACAAAAAGGGGGAGTACATAAAAATGGTTTTGATAAAATTTTTTTTTCTTATATTATATATAAAACCAGTGGAGGAGAATAAGTATAATTACTTATAGCACATAGATATTGTCAAGTGTCTCAAATAAGGAATACATTTTGTTCATATTCTGAACTAATCTGCTTCTGACGCCTTATTCCAATTATATCTGGACAAAGCCCTATGTTTTTATGTGATCTACGCAAGTTCTGAACCATCACTTCTGATGAGTATACATCCTTATACGCGTATCTTCTGATCACTTCATCGAGACTCCGAATCTAGACTATTCATTATCTCATCAAATCATAGATTCAGGGGGAGTCAGGGGGAGACCCTAGCTCAGAATCAGGTGTTATCCCAGATTCAGAAAGAGCGCTACTAACCGTTACACAAGGATAAGTTTAACTTCTGATCTCTTCTCTCTTGTGTATTCAGTTTATTGTTTAAAAATTGTTCATCAAAATACTTGTTTTGTCATCATCAAAAAGGGGGAGATTGTAAGATCAAGTTTTGATCAGTGGTTGCATCTCTATGTTTTGATGATTACAATTAAGGTTTGTGATGATGAACAATTGTGGTACCCTAACGTTTGTCTTCTTAGTTGTGACAAACAGGTTCTGAATCTGACCCAAGACTATCCATTCAGAAGAAGAAGAACCAAGGGATACTAAAAAGAGAGTTCTAAAGCGTACCATGTTCGTTCAGAACAGTGGCAAATCCTTCAGAAGTTCTGAAGATACAAGCTCTCAAGAGGATCTGAAGAACCAGAGTCAGAAGTTCTGAAGACCAGATGTTCCAGTGGAACGGTCCAGAAGCAGAAGACTCAAGTTCTGAAGACCGGCAAGAAGTTGGTTCTGAAGACCCAAGCTATTCTAGCTTTGACATTCAGAAGTTCTGAGGAGCTTGTTCAGAAGCAGAAGTTGCAAGGTCAGAAGAATCCTAGCTTCAATCTGACGAGGATCAGAAGCTTCACCAACGTTCATCTGAAGCCTTCAGATCTCAAGTCAACTGGTGAAAGGACAGGTCTCTATCATAGTACAAGTCTCAGTCTGTCCGCCACCTACCTCGTGCAGCCTAGCAGTCTGATTTTACAAGATTGCCACTCCAACGGATAAAACCCTAGCAATGGCTACATCACAAGTCTTGGAGTATATAAAGGCTGAAGAAAGAAGAAAGAGACTAAGAAACTTTGCTGAAATCATCCAATTCATACGAACCAAGTTCTTAGCATTATTTCTTCACTGTTCTTAAACATTTGAGTTTACTATTAGCTTTTTAGAAGCACTCATTGTAAACCCGAAACCTTTTACACTACATTGTAAAGTTCATTAAGAGACCAAGGTTGGTCGGATCTTAAGTGGACTGAATCAAGGTTGATTCAGTGTTTAGCTAGTCTTAAGAGGATCGGTAGATCAGCGTCTTAAGAGGATACTAGTGAGAAAATCAGTGTATTGTTAGTCACTTGGCAGGTAGCAAAGTGCAGTTGTAACACTCATTGATTTTAGTGAATTGCCTTCATCAGAAGAAGGAAGAAATCACCTTCACAGGTGGACTGGATTAGCTTGAGCTTTTATCTCAAGTGAACCAGGATAAAATACTTGCGTGCTTTACTTCTTATCTTTCAGCACCTAGTTCTTATCTCTGAGTTTTCGATAAATCAGAAAAGTTTACCATTTATTCAAAAACTCTATTCAGCACCTTTATCCTTGTTGACTTCTGATCAGAGTGATGCTTCATCTTGGAACTTGTGAAGCTTGGTAATCAGAGTCAGAGGGAATCTTGGATCCTGTGACCTTTGTATCTTCTGCTTCTGAACTCAGAGGAGAAGTACTTGGTCTTCAGAGCCAGCTTACTCTTGGACTTCAGAATCTTCACTACTCAGCTTCTGGACTTTCAGAGCTTCTGGACCATCAGAGCTTCTGATTCTTCAGAGCTTCTGATCCTTCATGGCGTTTGATCCTTCAGAGCTTCTAATCCATCAGAGCTTCTAGTGAGCTGAATCCATATCAGAGCTTTATAATCTTCAGATCTTCTGAAGCTTGATCTACTGTTCAGATTGAACATAGTACGTGTGAAAGCGTTGCAGAGGTTACTCTTTGAGCATTGTGCTTCTGAATTATGTGAAATAGGACCAGAGTCTTGGCCTGTCATTAGAACACTCAGAAAACAACGTTAGAGTACCATAATTGTTCATAGATAATAATTAACATGTAATCATCAAAACATAGAGTTGTACTACATGATCAAAACTTGATCTTACAATCTCCCCCTTTTTGATGATGACAAAACCAAGTATTTTGATGAACAATTCTTAAACAATAAACTGAATTCACTCAGAGTTTAGAGATTAGTGATAAACTTATCCTGAGGTGAATGGTTTATGTTGCTCATTCTGAATCCAAGTCACAACTTGATTCTGAGCTTAGCTCCCCCTGAATCTAGGACTTAATGAAAATATTAGTAATATCTAGATTCTGAGCTAAATAATAAAAGAGTTTAGAGTAAGAATGTATGGCATAGATAAAATGAAATAATCAGAGTGCATAAGTATTCGGAGTCATGAGCAGAGTAAAGGTATCGGAGTCAACTAGTATCACTTCAGAGGAAGTGAAAATGTATTCCTTGTATTTGCCCAGTGACACATCTATGGTCATAAAGGTGGAACTCTTAAATTCTCCAAAAGAAAAAGAAATCACACTAACACAGCTTACACATCAAAAACTGGGTTATACTCCCCCTTTTTGTCATAAGCAAAAAATACGGGGTGTGAAAAACTTAGCTTGAAGTACAAAGTACTCCCCCTTAGGAAAGGTCTAAGTGTAAAAGGATGGAGAAAGGAATAAGAAATTAAAGAAAACTTTTTTAATTAATGCATATGCAAAAGATTAAATGAAAGAGTTGAACGTTTACCACCGACCAAGGAGTTAAAGGTAAACATCTGTTACAAATAAATAATCCTCGAGAAACTGCTTCAGCATTAACTTCTGTAGACTGAACTTAGCTTATAAATAGCGGTTAAACCATATCAGTCTTCACATCTCGTTTTCACTTGAACTTAAAATTACAATGGCATCCTTCATAGCATGCATCGAGCAGTTGAGGAAGAAAGCCTTTGATGAAGACCTCTTCATCAATGTACGCCATCCAGAAGAACCGAGCGTCTATAGTCTGACAAACCGGCTATTAGGCATGAGCCTGAGTCCAGAAATGGACAACATCCTCAGAAGCTTCCTCATATTCGTGGAGGAAATGCAAGTGTTCTTCCAGAAGGAGCTGGAGCTTTATGAGGAAATCAGAGCAACAGAGGCGGCTCTGGAGACGGTGACGGAGGGTCCTGAGAGGCAGGAGCTGCGCCAGAGCTTAGTCCTCTTAGAGCATAGGCAGCATCGTCTGGAGCTTGAGAAAGCAGCGATGCGAAGGCAATGTAGAGTTTTGAGGAAAAATCCTCCCTTTTAAGTGTATCAATGCATTGTATGAAGTTTCTTATTAATAAATAAAAGTTTGTTTGTTGATTAATGTGTATGAGTGAAAATTAAGTAATGATAAACAAGAATTATGCAAGCATATAAAAGGAAAAACGATAATTGAATAGTAGAACCAGAGTTAAACACAAAAAAACATAGAAGAAAAATGGAATAAATAGAGTTCCTAAAGTCTAAGGTTTAGGTGTCCTCCTTAGAAGTTCTGCGCACATTTCTTTCAAACTCTGAAGAAGAACTTCATGAAAGTCAAGTCTTTGTTCAATAAGATCAATTCTTGAATCTGACTGAGGTTGAGCAGACGTTTCAGCTTGAGTAGAGTGAGGAACTTGAGCAGATGTGGAGGCAACATCAGTAAATGGAATGATTCCAAGTGCTTGATTTCTTAGTGCCTCAGCTTCAGCTTGTAATTTAGCTGCTTGTTCCAGAGCTTGCAACCTTGCAGCTTCACGTTGTTCTTTCTTCTTTCTGGCTTCTTCAATAGCAGTATAGAGTTGTTCTCTCATCAGCTGTTCATTCAAAGCTTCTCTTCTTCTGAGTCGTTGACTGGCAGCTTCAACACACTTATTCTTTTCAACAGTTAGAAACCCCACCATCACTGGAACTTGGTCAACCATCCAAGAACACAGATGGTCCCAGTCCTCAACAACCATGTCTGGATTCTCACTGAGGTCAGTGCGACCATGCACATTGCGAACCCTTAAAGATGTTTCATGATTAAATGAGTTGATGCAATCAAGGAGGGTGTTTGGTCCAGAGTAGGTGTAGGGAACAAGAGAGAGGTTTGGTTCAGGTGATGAAGAGTGATTGCTACTAGCAACCTCAGAGGGAGACCCAATCTGCAGAGTCAGATGTGCAGATATATTGGTCTCAGGGTTTTGATGAGAGGTTTCAGTCTCAGGGTTTTGTGATTTGTCTGAGGAATGGTTTGAGACTGACGCATCATTCTCTGGAAGAGGAGAATGAGGAGAAGGAGGTGGAGGAGGCATAGAAGCCAAAGGGACCGCTTGGATTGGGAAATCCGGAGCAACCAGAGGTTCTGGCCTGGGTCCAGAGTAACGGTTTGGACTTGGAACATTTAGAAAATGTTCAGAGGTTTGTGGATTGTATGGAAGAATAATGGGTGATGTGGAGGCAGAGGGTTTGCCAGCTTGAAGCATTTTCTAGAGTTGTTCTTCCTCAATGGAAGGTTGGAAGAATGAGGCCCTAGGAGGTGAAGGATGAGAAGTTGGTTGATTAACTGGTGTAGGTTCAGGGTTGGTTTCATCATGAATTGCATCAAGCAAATTTAAATCATCATCTGAAAGAACAACAAACTTACTTGAAGCTCTAGCTGCAGATCTTGTGATTCTGGTAGAAGGTGCAGTTCTAGCAGGCTCCTGAGTTGGTTGTAGATGAGTTACTTAAGTTGCAATCCTGACCTTCTTGGCCTTCTTCTGAGGCGGTGGTTCATCATCATCATCGTCATCACCATCAGAGGGATCCTTCTCCTCAGAGGCTTCAACTTGCTTTCTCTTAGTCTTCCTCTTCCTGGGAGACTCAAAGTCTGGAGGATCTTGAAGATTTCTAAAGAATTCATCCACATCAATCTCAAGGCCTTGCTGCTTCAGATCATCAAGATAGATCCTGATAGCCTCTGGATCATCAGCCTTGGACCAGAGAGGGTAGTCCTTCAGATGGATTCTTCTTCTTGGTCTTGCATCAGCAGTTTTAACTTCAGCCTTTGTTTCTATCAAGCCCATTTTCTTCATGGATGTAGGAGTGAAGACATCCCCAACAATTGTTGTCAAGTCTTCAGTGAATCCTAATTTTTGCAGAGCCTTTATCAGTTTGCTCTCTATGAAGAAATCAGAAAGCAATCTGCCAAAAGGTATGTATTTGATTGCAGACTTGGGGGAAGCAGTAGTTCTTGACTTCTTGATGCACTCCTTCAGATAGGAGAAGAGAAAGTAGGGCAGGCAGACTTTGCGGTGCTCCTTGATGAAGAAAAGCAACACCTTCTGGGTGAAGTTGATGTAATCTGGAGAGCTTCCTTTCGGCCTTTGATTTATGCAGTTCAGAAGAATCTTGTGCTAGATTCTCAGATCAGGATGAAGATCCTTGGTCTTGCAGTCATTTTTCCCTGGCTTCCATGTAGAATAAAGAGCCATGTTGACCTTCTCCTTGGTACTTGGTTTGACTTTTGATTCCTGCAACTGGAATCTGTAGCCATTGCTTGTTTCTGCACCCAGAAGCCTTGCAAACGACTTCTCATAAATGATGATCCTCTTTCCCAGAACAAAGGACACCACTTGATACTCATTGCAGTCAGCGTAATTCCAGAATTCCTTCATGAGTTTATCATAAACTGGACCATGGAGTTTTTGGAAGGCTTAATAGCACTTTTGGTCCCCCACGTTTCAAAAATGTGCAATATTAATCCCCCACGTTTGAAAATAGCATAATGGTACCTCAATGTTTATCTCCGTTAGCAGTTTTGGTCCCACCGTTAACATTTTAACGTTTTCCGTCAAAAATCTAATTAAAAATTAAACAAAAATTGGAAAATATTATGAAATTAATTAAAATCTTCCCCTTCATCATCTTTATCTTCTTCTTCACCTCCAACCTCCCCAGGCACCACCCAACACATAAATCATGAATAAAAGCATGAATTTCACTTAAACTCAAAACCTTTTCATTTCATCTCAGAGTTCACTTATCCAACGAACAAAATCAAAATCAAAATCATATTTCTTTAAGTCAAAATTGAATAGAATAGACTTTATCAAGCCAAGGGAGCAGTGGATACATGAATAAACAACATTTAAAGATCACTAAGGAATTGAACCAATCCCAAGTTGCTATTGTGTAAAGCCCAAGTTTGAACGCTTTGGATAAGTGAATAAAATAAAAGAGTTATTTGATTAAGATAAATTTGGGAAGGAAAGAGGTTCAGGAAAAGTCCAAGGATGTATCGAAAAACCGAAAGAGTTATAGCACGACTAACATACGCTTAATCTTAGGTCGAAGGTATTAGTGAATAGTTAATTTACGCTTTAGGACACGATGGAAACTAATTCCAAAAATCCTCAGAGAAATGTTAGAACTTCTCTTTTCCGTCCTTAAACAACCATTTCGATGCGAAATCCTGGAATGTACGAACGTCAAATTCCAATTCTCGGAAGTTTGCCGAAACGGAATCCCTGATAGTTCGAAAAACCTAAGATCGACAGACGATGAAGACTTTTTCTATCCGGAAACTCAAATGAAGATTCCACCCGCGTGCACCTACTTCTCTCATCATTCCTAATCTTTCTTCAGAAGGAAGTTTTCTCGTCCGACGATCACTGCAAAAAGTAGTTTTTCGGGATAAACCGACTTACACCGACTTATGCCGATTTTGGATCTTTTGGTTTAATTCCAAGAATTCTATTTTGAGTTCTGGAATTCTGTCGCCAGAACCTATCTTAGAATGCGCAGAGGAACGCGCAGGAAAAATCGGAATCGCAAAAAAATCATTTTTCCGTTTTTTCCAAAACCTATAAATAGCTTGAAAAATTAGATTTTTTTCACAAAAACCCATTTTCCTCACCCCCCAAAACCGCGAGTTCCTAGAGAGAGAGAGAGATCCGGATCTTCGTCGTTTCTTGCTCGTTTGCTTCACCGTTCGTCACTAATCGAAGACCCCGAGGTAGGTAATCTATACTCTCCTTCGAATCGTCGTTTCTGTCCATTTCTCCTGCGACTTTCTGAGTTCAAAATTTTGAGGTTTTTGAAAAACTGTTCAAATCAGCTGATTTCAGCGTCTAAACTTCTTCCCTGCATGCTCCTGAGCGTGTTCTGCGGATTAGATTTTGTCAAATGTCGACGAAATGCCGCCGGGATCAATTTCTACCCTAAATACCCATTTTTCGGCAAAGTCGCAACCTTTACGCTCTAATCTATCGACTTGGCTTAGTGCTAGTAGGATTTGTCGTCATAAACGTCGTTGTGGACGTCCCCATCCAATTTGTTTTTCAAAAATCCAATTTTGAAATTCTGAGCTAAAAATAATGACCAAACTGCCCCTATATCAGTTTTCGATCCGAAAATTTTTCCGAGCCTAGAACCGTCTTAGTTACGGCTTATGTTAACCTAGGAACCAAGTTTGATCGAAGAAAAATCGACCCTCCCAATTAAGGAAAGTGGCCGAGAGCTATATCAAGGGGGGAGGAGAATCCGATTTTTCGAAAACTTGTCTTAACGCGTTAGATTGTCGTACCAAGGAGGTAGTAGTGTACTGTGTAACCCTAGGACTCTTTGATTGCTGAGTTTCTGACTCTTGGTGTTGATTTCTGTGATTTTTGCTTAAGGTTCGTTTGAGGAGATTCCCAGAAATCAAGGAGAAGAGTTTGGAGAACATCTTGAGGAGGAAGCTGGAAGACCCACCGGTGAGGGCTACTCTCTGAATTACTAGATAATGCTTTAGGTGTCGATGAAATTCGACTTGATTTATGTGTTATGCACCTAATTGCTAAATGTCTGAAATGATTTCTGAGGCTTCGGCCGAACTTGTTGAGTACTTGATGCCATGATATTGTGTGCTAAATGATTCACATGCTATGTGCTACATGGTTAACTTAGGATGTGTTGGGATATGCTGTTTATGTCTTTTGGTTGAGCTGTTTCAATGATGCTATTCCACTTGTACCTGAGATTCTGAAAAGTGAGGATTACGGGCAGGTCATGCCGAATTTTTATGAGATTTTGAGAGAGTTTTAAAAGGACGAACGGAGTTCGGACCTTGTCATGCCCCAATGGATCGAGACCTTCTCAGGGAATTACTTGGGTTTATGGGAACTTTGAAACTCATAGGGAATACGATAAGACTAAAAAGAGCTATATTTATAAAGAAATTCATAAGATATTAAACAACCTCCAAACCTTTAAATAAAGATAACAATCTCGGATGCAAGCTTTGGATTGAAGTTTAGTTTTGGAAAACGAGAAGTGTCGTCGGATCCAAGTGTTGGGAAGATTTCGAGTTTTGGGTATGTTGATACTCATTCGCTCTGGGAGCAGTTGTTTAGCCATCCAAGGGATGAGCCGAGAAGCTTCACGGAGGTGTGAGACCTTGTGAATGCGTGATACTCCACTGAGGCGTGAGACCTTGTGGAAAGCATGGATCTTCACTGAGGCGTGAGACCTCGTGAACAGCATGAGACTTCATTGAAGCGTGAGACTTCGTGCAAGTGTGTAAATTCACTGAGGCGTGAGACCTTGTGAAAGCATAAAACTTCACTGAAGCGTGAGACTTTGTGAATGTGTGTGAGACTCCACAGAAGCGTGAGACTTCGTGAGAGCATTGATGACTCGAAGAGTTGTCGTGAGTGGTTGCACTCTTTTGTTTATGATTAATTGTATTTTGTCGCAGAATCGACATTTACCTTAGGGTATTCTTTTAGAGACTTTAAGTTATCTAGAACACGTGGCGACGTGTCGGGTGAGGTCGGAGACGTTGTTTGGCTAATCACTTGCATTCATGCACTCATTTTGAGGTTAATACACGGCGTGATACCGGACCTCGGTGGATTCCAAAATGGTCATAAGACCCGGATTTCCATATTTAGGACACTACGGTGGTCCTCAGTAGCAGACGGAATGGCAGACCTACGGGTTCACTGCTGATCTGACTACTTTTGTGTGGTGTAAGAGACACGCGAGCAGGAAGGTACCCACCGTGGCTGGTGTTAGGGCCGTCTCGTTGATGTCCATCCTTCTTCCGGAATGCATTTTGTTACCCAGCATTGCATTTCATGCAACATACATGCTAACTTAGTTGCTGAGTGTGATTGGTAACTGTTTATCCTATTTTTGAGGCATGCTACTTGTTTTATGGCTCTTTATATTTATTTTGATACATGCAACCCTAGGAAGCTATCCCAAAACTTATAAGCCTGAGAGGCGAGTAATTATTATCCTATAATTATATCTGGTTTTATTAATTATATAATTCTTTGGAGTTGACCCTCGCGTCTGCTGTGTGTGTTTGGGCGGACTACGCCATTTGTCAGATGAGTATGGGGGATTGGTTTACCATGGTCAGCCCATCAGGGGGGACCAGGTACGAGATGCTTGACCAAGACGACCCAGGTGCATGGGTGGTCGATCCCGAGGGCCACCGTGCGACCTACACCGGTCGGATCATGGAGGACCGTGTCGATCGATTTGGACGCTTGACGGAGGGAGTAATGAGGAGGCACATAGTGAGCTTCAACCTGCCTCCAGGAGTACACTGTGGACCCGGCTTGGGAGTACCTCCACCGCCACCATCTCCTTCAGATGATGAGGACCCTTCTGAGGAGTTGCCAGTAGGTGGGGCTTCGGCGGAGTCTAGTCCGTCTACTGCTGCTGCTGTCGTTGCGGATCTCGTTCCGGGCCCCGAGCCCGAGAGTCCAGTGCGGGAGCGCATTAGGGTGGACAGAGAGGGCAGTGTTGAGTACGTCGACCTAGTCGTCCTGGATGCAGATTCGGATGACGACCGCGCTAGCGTGTAGGATCGAGTGCTAGTGTGGGCTCCTCGGGTAGGGATAGTGTAGGAGTAGTGTCGATGCTCTGACCGTCATGCTTCCGTTTTTGGGGACAGGGTAGTTTTCCTACCGGTAGCTTTTGTGTGGTTTCCTATGGAGATCACAGAGAGCTGGTTGGATTTAGGGGGTCTTTTCTTAGGCCGCTGGGCCAACTTGCTCTCAGTTTTTGTAGGTTAGTGTTGCGGACACAGTATCTCTATCTTGGACTGTACATATTGCCTTCGGGCGTTACTCTTTTCTGTCACCCGTCACTGGAGGTTACTCGTGACGTGGTAGTATCTAGCGAGGCATGTATATATAGTTGTATAGTAGTTCCTTTTATCTTTTGTTGGGGAGTTTTATTGCTTTCTGTCTTTAGTTATATTGTCGAAAAAAAATAATTCACGTTTTTCCGCTTAAAGTATTTTCTTTTGGTTACTAAAGTGACGCCACCGAAATCGGGGTGTTACATTTGTGGTATCAGAGCTTGTCGAGTCCTTCGGGAGTCTTTGGGGAATAGGTCTTCTGTGCTAGGTTGTGTGACTCTGCAAAGAGTAAAAATTGATTGTCTGCCAAGCGATTTTTCGCTTAGAATTGTTTGAAGTTATTGCTTAATCATATTGTATAGTTATATTGGATGCTATCTTATGATGAGCACTAACTGTTTGTTAATTTAGCAGAACATGGTGAACGCTAACCAACTAGCTGAGATGATGGCCACTATGGCCCAAGCTGTGACTGCACAGGCAAACGATAATGCTATGAGGCGTGCTGCTGAGGAGGCACGTGATCAGCACCAACGCCAGAGGGAAATAACTCTGGATCAGAATAAGGGATTAAATGATTTTAGGAGACAGGATCCACCTAAGTTCTCGGGGGGTACGGACCCGGACAAAGCGGATCTCTGGATCCAGGAGATTGAAAAGATCTTCGGTGTATTGCAGACTGCTGAGGGGGCCAAGGTGGGAATGGCAACCTTTCTACTGTTGGGTGATGCTGAGTACTGGTGGAGAGGCGCCAGAGGAATGATGGAAGCAAACAACTTGGAAGTGAACTGGGTTTCGTTTCGTGCTGCTTTTCTGGAAAAGTATTTTCCAGATAGTGCGCGGGACGAGCGTGAGTCGCAATTCCTGACACTTCGTCAGGGTAGCATGTCCATTCCGGAATATGCTGCCAAGCTGGAATCGTTGGCCAAGCACTTTCGATTCTTCCGCAATGGGGTCGATGAACCCTACATGTGCAAGCGCTTTGTGAATGGGCTGAGGCCCGATATTGAAGACTCGGTGAAACCGTTGGGGATCACTCGTTTTCAGACTTTGGTTGAGAAAGCCACTGAGGTGGAGATAATGAAGAACAGGAGACTGAACCGTGTTGGGACAGGAGGGCCGATGAGGTCGGGCTCTCAAAATTTTCAAGGCAGAGGGAGATTTCAGAGTAGGAAGCCGTATCAACGTCCTGCAGGTAGAGGAATTGCTTCAGGATCTTATAGGCCCATGGTGGGTACTGCTGGAGGTTCTGGAGGTCAGACGGTGAACAGGGAGAAGATGAAGGTTTCTCAGAGTAGACAGAAGAGCTATGCAGATCAAAGGCGCAGAACCCTGGAATTTGAAGAAGGAGATCATGTGTTTTTGCGAGTTACCCAGACTACAGGAGTTGGTCGAGCAATCAAGTCAAGAAAGCTGACGCCAAAGTTCATTGGACCTTACCAGATTACTCGTCGTGTAGGACCGGTAGCTTACCAGATCGCACTACCGCCTTTTCTATCAAACGTTCACGATGTATTCCATGTGTCACAACTGCGGAAGTATATTGCTGATCCGACGCACGTCATCGAGCTGGATGACATTGAGTTGAAGGATAACTTGTCTTTCGAGACACCGCCAATCAGCATTGGTGACACAAGGGTAAAGCAGTTGAGGGGTAAAGAGATCGAGTTAGTGAAGGTTATTTGGAACAAGGACACCGGCGATGCAACGTGGGAGCTGAAAGAAAAGATCAAGGAACAGTATCCAGAACTTTTTACTGACCCTTAAGTTTCGAGGTCGAAACTTTCTTTTTGGAGGGTAGTAATGTAAGGCCCAAGTTTGAACGCTTTGGATAAGTGAATAAAATAAAAGAGTTATTTGATTAAGATAAATTTGGGAAGGAAAGAGGTTCAGGAAAAGTCCAAGGATGTATCGAAAAACCGAAAGAGTTATAGCACGACTAACATACGCTTAATCTTAGGTCGAAGGTATTAGTGAATAGTTAATTTACGCTTTAGGACACGATGGAAACTAATTCCAAAAATCCTCAGAGAAATGTTAGAACTTCTCTTTTCCGTCCTTAAACAACCATTTCGATGCGAAATCCTGGAATGTACGAACGTCAAATTCCAATTCTCGGAAGTTTGCCGAAACGGAATCCCTGATAGTTCGAAAAACCTAAGATCGACAGACGATGAAGACTTTTTCTATCCGGAAACTCAAATGAAGATTCCACCCGCGTTCACCTACTTCTCTCATCATTCCTAATCTTTCTTCAGAAGGAAGTTTTCTCGTCCGACGATCACTGCAAAAAGTAGTTTTTCGGGATAAACCGACTTACACCGACTTATGCCGATTTTGGATCTTTTGGTTTAATTCCAAGAATTCTATTTTGAGTTCTGGAATTCTGTCGCCAGAACCTATCTTAGAATGCGCAGAGGAACGCGCAGGAAAAATCGGAATCGCAAAAAAATCATTTTTCCGTTTTTTCCAAAACCTATAAATAGCTTGAAAAATTAGATTTTTTTTCACAAAAACCCATTTTCCTCACCCCCCAAAACCGCGAGTTCCTAGAGAGAGAGAGAGATCCGGATCTTCGTCGTTTCTTGCTCGTTTGCTTCACCGTTCGTCACTAATCGAAGACCCCGAGGTAGGTAATCTATACTCTCCTTCGAATCGTCGTTTCTGTCCATTTCTCCTGCGACTTTCTGAGTTCAAAATTTTGAGGTTTTTGAAAAACTGTTCAAATCAGCTGATTTCAGCGTCTAAACTTCTTCCCTGCATGCTCCTGAGCGTGTTCTGCGGATTAGATTTTGTCAAATGTCGACGAAATGCCGCCGGGATCAATTTCTACCCTAAATACCCATTTTTCGGCAAAGTCGCAACCTTTACGCTCTAATCTATCGACTTGGCTTAGTGCTAGTAGGATTTGTCGTCATAAACGTCGTTGTGGACGTCCCCATCCAATTTGTTTTTCAAAAATCCAATTTTGAAATTCTGAGCTAAAAATAATGACCAAACTGCCCCTATATCAGTTTTCGATCCGAAAATTTTTCCGAGCCTAGAACCGTCTTAGTTACGGCTTATGTTAACCTAGGAACCAAGTTTGATCGAAGAAAAATCGACCCTCCCAATTAAGGAAAGTGGCCGAGAGCTATATCAAGGGGGGAGGAGAATCCGATTTTTCGAAAACTTGTCTTAACGCGTTAGATTGTCGTACCAAGGAGGTAGTAGTGTACTGTGTAACCCTAGGACTCTTTGATTGCTGAGTTTCTGACTCTTGGTGTTGATTTCTGTGATTTTTGCTTAAGGTTCGTTTGAGGAGATTCCCAGAAATCAAGGAGAAGAGTTTGGAGAACATCTTGAGGAGGAAGCTGGAAGACCCACCGGTGAGGGCTACTCTCTGAATTACTAGATAATGCTTTAGGTGTCGATGAAATTCGACTTGATTTATGTGTTATGCACCTAATTGCTAAATGTCTGAAATGATTTCTGAGGCTTCGGCCGAACTTGTTGAGTACTTGATGCCATGATATTGTGTGCTAAATGATTCACATGCTATGTGCTACATGGTTAACTTAGGATGTGTTGGGATATGCTGTTTATGTCTTTTGGTTGAGCTGTTTCAATGATGCTATTCCACTTGTACCTGAGATTCTGAAAAGTGAGGATTACGGGCAGGTCATGCCGAATTTTTATGAGATTTTGAGAGAGTTTTAAAAGGACGAACGGAGTTCGGACCTTGTCATGCCCCAATGGATCGAGACCTTCTCAGGGAATTACTTGGGTTTATGGGAACTTTGAAACTCATAGGGAATACGATAAGACTAAAAAGAGCTATATTTATAAAGAAATTCATAAGATATTAAACAACCTCCAAACCTTTAAATAAAGATAACAATCTCGGATGCAAGCTTTGGATTGAAGTTTAGTTTTGGAAAACGAGAAGTGTCGTCGGATCCAAGTGTTGGGAAGATTTCGAGTTTTGGGTATGTTGATACTCATTCGCTCTGGGAGCAGTTGTTTAGCCATCCAAGGGATGAGCCGAGAAGCTTCACGGAGGTGTGAGACCTTGTGAATGCGTGATACTCCACTGAGGCGTGAGACCTTGTGGAAAGCATGGATCTTCACTGAGGCGTGAGACCTCGTGAACAGCATGAGACTTCATTGAAGCGTGAGACTTCGTGCAAGTGTGTAAATTCACTGAGGCGTGAGACCTTGTGAAAGCATAAAACTTCACTGAAGCGTGAGACTTTGTGAATGTGTGTGAGACTCCACAGAAGCGTGAGACTTCGTGAGAGCATTGATGACTCGAAGAGTTGTCGTGAGTGGTTGCACTCTTTTGTTTATGATTAATTGTATTTTGTCGCAGAATCGACATTTACCTTAGGGTATTCTTTTAGAGACTTTAAGTTATCTAGAACACGTGGCGACGTGTCGGGTGAGGTCGGAGACGTTGTTTGGCTAATCACTTGCATTCATGCACTCATTTTGAGGTTAATACACGGCGTGATACCGGACCTCGGTGGATTCCAAAATGGTCATAAGACCCGGATTTCCATATTTAGGACACTACGGTGGTCCTCAGTAGCAGACGGAATGGCAGACCTACGGGTTCACTGCTGATCTGACTACTTTTGTGTGGTGTAAGAGACACGCGAGCAGGAAGGTACCCACCGTGGCTGGTGTTAGGGCCGTCTCGTTGATGTCCATCCTTCTTCCGGAATGCATTTTGTTACCCAGCATTGCATTTCATGCAACATACATGCTAACTTAGTTGCTGAGTGTGATTGGTAACTGTTTATCCTATTTTTGAGGCATGCTACTTGTTTTATGGCTCTTTATATTTATTTTGATACATGCAACCCTAGGAAGCTATCCCAAAACTTATAAGCCTGAGAGGCGAGTAATTATTATCCTATAATTATATCTGGTTTTATTAATTATATAATTCTTTGGAGTTGACCCTCGCGTCTGCTGTGTGTGTTTGGGCGGACTACGCCATTTGTCAGATGAGTATGGGGGATTGGTTTACCATGGTCAGCCCATCAGGGGGGACCAGGTACGAGATGCTTGACCAAGACGACCCAGGTGCATGGGTGGTCGATCCCGAGGGCCACCGTGCGACCTACACCGGTCGGATCATGGAGGACCGTGTCGATCGATTTGGACGCTTGACGGAGGGAGTAATGAGGAGGCACATAGTGAGCTTCAACCTGCCTCCAGGAGTACACTGTGGACCCGGCTTGGGAGTACCTCCACCGCCACCATCTCCTTCAGATGATGAGGACCCTTCTGAGGAGTTGCCAGTAGGTGGGGCTTCGGCGGAGTCTAGTCCGTCTACTGCTGCTGCTGTCGTTGCGGATCTCGTTCCGGGCCCCGAGCCCGAGAGTCCAGTGCGGGAGCGCATTAGGGTGGACAGAGAGGGCAGTGTTGAGTACGTCGACCTAGTCGTCCTGGATGCAGATTCGGATGACGACCGCGCTAGCGTGTAGGATCGAGTGCTAGTGTGGGCTCCTCGGGTAGGGATAGTGTAGGAGTAGTGTCGATGCTCTGACCGTCATGCTTCCGTTTTTGGGGACAGGGTAGTTTTCCTACCGGTAGCTTTTGTGTGGTTTCCTATGGAGATCACAGAGAGCTGGTTGGATTTAGGGGGTCTTTTCTTAGGCCGCTGGGCCAACTTGCTCTCAGTTTTTGTAGGTTAGTGTTGCGGACACAGTATCTCTATCTTGGACTGTACATATTGCCTTCGGGCGTTACTCTTTTCTGTCACCCGTCACTGGAGGTTACTCGTGACGTGGTAGTATCTAGCGAGGCATGTATATATAGTTGTATAGTAGTTCCTTTTATCTTTTGTTGGGGAGTTTTATTGCTTTCTGTCTTTAGTTATATTGTCGAAAAAAAATAATTCACGTTTTTCCGCTTAAAGTATTTTCTTTTGGTTACTAAAGTGACGCCACCGAAATCGGGGTGTTACATATTGCAGTAACAAGAAGATAAAAATGGGAGCTTTTTGATGTTGTGGGTGATGGTCCTACGAATCAGAGAAGAGACCATTTGCTCACTGAACCAATCCCAAGTTCCCAACCATTTTTCTTCTTCAGCCATCCCCCAATCCCTTCAAACCCCCATCTTAAAAACCTCCACCACCGCCGAATCCCGTTTTCTCAACCCACAACCGTCGAATCCCTCGATCTCGTCCCTCAGCCTCTCCCAACTCAGATCTGGTCCCAGATCCGGGCATAAGTGCGGAAGAGATGAAGTGGTGGTGGCATCAAGAGTTCAGACCAGCCATGGAAGAATGAATCCAAGTGTTTGATCTAATTTTTCTCAGGCAAGGTGATATATTTCTGGAATAAAATGGAGAAGATGAAGATTTTTAGGAGAGGAATATATATTTTTTTTCTGGGTTTTCTGGGCAAGGTGATGAAGATGATGAAGGAGATGAGGAGGGGATATTTTTTTGGGTTTTTAATTGTTGTTAATATTTTAATTAGTTAATTTTTGTTTAATTACATATTTGCCCTTTGAACCGTTAGTTTTTGGACGGAAAACTAGTGGGGGACCAAAACTGCTAACGGAGATAAACGTTGAGGTACCATTATGCTATTTTCAAACGTGGGGGATTAATATTGCACATTTTTGAAACGTGGGGGACCAAAAGTGCTATTAAGCCTTTTTGGAAATACCCTTCCCAGCCTTGAGCTTGAACTTCTGGACGAAGATCGACCCCATTATCTGCAATGTTATCGAGGTCAAATCTCCATTCAGCAAGAACTTGGAGATCTTCTGGAGGGAAAACGCATGTAACTGCACATCTTCTCTGAGATAGGGGAACAACATCTTCAGCATCTTGGACTTGTGCTTGAGCACCCTCTGTCGATCAAGGACGCAAAACAGGACCTACTTGCCCTGTTGGAAGACCCACAACTATTCTAGGAAATACTCTTCTATCGGCGGAATCAGACCTTTCACCGGAGTCAGCTCTTTCAGATCTCGCCATTGTTGAAGGTAGGAGGTTTGGGTAGAAGAGAGATGAGTGAGAGCGAGAGAGAATCGAAGAGGATGAGGGTTTTGCAAACAGGAGAGAGAAGCAAAAGACGTGAATGATGGAAAACGTGTGTGCGTAGTAGTTTTAGAAAGTGACCGTTGTTGATTGTAAAAGCAAAAGTAAAATCAACGGTTAAAAATTAAGAACATCATTATGAACGGTTAAAACACAGATCACACGGTGGAGAAAAAAAGCACATCAACACTCATTACAACAGATTGTTAGCACGGGCACAAGGAACGGTGTATCAAAGTAAACTGACACACGCTTACTGTCTCATCTCAGAGTAAGCACCAATGGGTACTTATCTTCTGACTAAGTTACCTTCTGAACTAGACATCTTCTCATGAGGAAGCATCATAGTCAGAGGTTCTGATTCATCTTCATACTAGACAAAAGTCCATATTCAGATTTTTCAGTATAAATTTAAATCTATCCTCTGCTAAGGGCTTTGTAAAGATATCTGCCCGTTGATGGTCAGTATCAATAAACTTCAGAAGAAGTACGCCCTTCTGAACATAATCTCTAATAAAGTGATACTTTACCTCAATGTGTTTTCCCTTGAGTGTAAAATTGGATTCTTACTGAGTGAGATTGCAGCAGTATTATCACAATAAATTGGAATGTTTCAGCTGATGTTTCATCCATAGCATCTGAGTGCTGCAAATAGCTGCTGAGATATATTCTGCCTCTGCAGTGGATAGTGCAATAGTAGACTGCCTCTTGCTTGCCCATGAGACTAAGTTACTTCCCAGAAATTGACAATTTCCAGAAGTACTCTTTCTTTCAGTTCTATCTCCAGCATAATCAGCATCACAGTAACCTGAAAGCTTATACTCTGATGTTTTCTTATACATCAAGCCAAGGTTAGTGGTACCTTTCAAATATCTGAGAATTCTCTTAACAGCAGTTAAGTGAGTTTCTCTAGGATCTGATTGGAATCGAGCACATAAATGTACACTAAACAGAATATCTGGCCTAGATGCAGTTAAGTATAGAAGTGAAACTATCATTCCACGATAGAGCTTCTGACATACTTTTCCACTGGCATCTTCTTTTTCCAGAATACATGTAGGATGCATAGGAGTCTCAGCAATTATTGATTCTGTCATATTGAACTTCTTCAGAAGTTCCTTTGTGTACTTATTCTGATGGATGTAAGTAGCTTCTGGTTTTTGATCAACTTGTATTCCCAGAAAGTAATTGAGTTCTCCCATCATACTCATTTCAAATTCAGTCTGCATCATCTCAGAAAATTATTTGCAAAGAGATGGATTAGCATATCCAAATATAATATCATCAACACAAATTTGCACAATTAAGATATCATCTTTGTAAGTTTTGAAAAAGAGAGTTGTATCTACTTTACCCCTTACAAACTCATTTTCCATAAGGAATGAGCTGAGTCTCTCATACCATGCTGTGGGAGCTTGCATCAGACCACAGAGAGATTTCTTCAATTTGGAAACATGGTCAGGGTTCTTCTCATCTTCAAAACCAGGAGGTTGGTGCACATACACTTCCTCTGAGATGTATCCATTCAGGAAGGCACTCTTAACATCCATCTGATGAAGAATTATGTTGTGATTCACTAAGAATGAGATCAGCAGTCTGATTGCTTCCAATCTTGCTACTTGAGCAAATGTTTCACTATAATCTATTCCTTCTTGCTGACTGTAGCCTTGAGCAACTAGCCTTGCTTTGTTTCTGACTACGTCGCCTTTCTCATTCAGCTTGTTTCTGAACACCCATTTGGTTCCAATGATGTGAGCACCTTGAGGTTTCTTGACAAGGTTCCAAACATCATTCTTGGAGAATTGATTCAATTCTTCTTCCATTGCTAGAATCCAGTCTTTGTCTTGAAGAGCTTCATCAATTGATTTTGGTTCAATTAAGGACACCAATCCCTTCAGACTAAGTAGGGTCTCTTCAGAGGGTCTAAATGCTGATCTGGTTCTGACTGGTTCATCTTTGTTTCCCAGAATCAACCCCTTAGGGTGAAAGGCAACAATTCTGCTCTTCCTCTGAGGCTGTGAATCAGAGGGATCAACTTCCTCTGGAGAGTCTTCCTCTGGCTCAGCTTCCTCTGGAGCTTTGCCTTTGTCAGAAACATTAATACTCATATCTGCAAACTTTTAAACTAGCTTTGACTGATCAGAGTCAAGCTTATCATCAAATCTAACATGAATAGATTCTTCAATAGTTTTAGCGTCAGTATTATAAATTCTAAATCCTTTAGAACGTTCAGAGTAACCAAGTAATAGACATTTAGAAGATTTAGAATCAAACTTATGTAATCTATCCTTAGTATTCAGAGCATAGCAAACACAACCAAAAGGATGAAAGTAAGAAATGTTGGGTTTTACTTTCTTCCACAATTCATAAGGAGTCTTATTCAGAATTGGTCTGATAGAGATTCTATTCTGAATGTAACATGCTGTGTTTACTGCCTCAACCCAAGAAGTGCTTTGCCAGGTCAGTTTCTTGAAGCATGGTTCTAGCCATCTCTTGAAGAGTTCTATTCTTCCTCTCAACAACCCCATTCTATTGAGGAGTTCTACGACAAGAGAAATCATGCGCAATTCCATAGGAATCAAACAGACTCTCAAACTTGTCATTCTCAAACTCTCCACCATGATCACTTCTGACACGCATAATTCTGCAAGCCTTCTCGTTTTGCACTTGGGCAATAAAGGTAGAAAACACAGAATGAGACTCATCCTTGTGGGATAGAAATTTTACCCATGTCCAGCGGCTATAGTCATCAACAATGACCATCTCATATCTTTTGCCAACTATAGACTCAGTTTTCACTGGTCCAAAAAGGTCGATATGCAGAAGTTCCAACGGCCTTGAGGTGGAAACAACATTCTTAGCTTTGAAAAATACTTTTGTAAATTTGCCTTTCTGACATGCTTCACAAAGAGCATCTGAAGAGAACTTCAGAGTGGGTAAGCCCCTGACAAGGTCAAGCTTACTCAGCTGAGAAATCTTTCTCATACTGGCATGCCCTAACCGTCTATGTCATACCCATTGCTCTTCATTAACAGACAGAAGGCACTTTACTTTCTGAGTTTCCAACTCAGATAGTCTGATCTTATAAGTGTTGTTCCTCCTCTTGCTGTTAAACAGAACAGAGCCATCAATCTGACTTACAGCCCTGCAAGACTTTTGATTGAAGATTATATCATAACCCTTGTCAGCTAATTGACTTATAGACAATAAGTTGTGATTTAATCCATCTACTAACAGGACATTATCAATGCATGGACTATTATCAACACCAATAGTACCAGAACCAACAATTTTACCCTTCTCATTTCCTCCAAAGGTAACTTCGCCTCCAGGCTTAAGTTTTAGCTCTCGGAACATACGCCTTTCTCCCGTCATGTGACGCGAGCATCCACTGTCCTGATACCATGATTGGTGTTTCAGTGGAGCGATCAAGGATATCTGCAACATAGATAATCTTATCCTTAGGTACCCATTTTCTGGGTGTTAGTTACCCCATAGGTTCTAATGACCTTGGGTTTCTCAACATGATAATATAAAGGGATTTGAGCATGATATTTAAGCACAGAAGGAGTTCCCTTTTTACGAGAAGGTTTAGCAACTTTAGCAGGTGTTGGTCAATTCGCAAGTGTACGAATACCTCCGGGTTTTAAAATATCGAACCACAGGGATTGTGAGTGAGAATTGTTGATTTAAGCCTAAAGTTTGCAAGTTTCTAAAGCAATAAAATTCAGAAATTGGTTTTGGTTGTTTGTGACAAAAGTTTTGCAAAAGAGCAATGTTGATAATGTTGTAAATAACAATTGATAGAAAATTGCCTTGGGTTGTTGATCATCTAATCCACTTTAGTCCACCTATCCTATGCATGTGACACCTTGATTTATCTCTTGTTGCTATAGCCTATGTACTTACTAGTTGATTCCTCACAAAAGTAATGCTCTCAAACTGAAAGTTAAGCCCAATTCCTTGTGTACTTAAACATTCATAAGAGGTTTATAAGCATGTATATCCAGGCCAACAAAACCCTCCCCTCACTCTATGCCTAGAAACAAGTATAGAAGGATCTATTTAAATTCATGTCCCTAAATCATAACAAACTTCCATTTGATTATAATCTAGCCTATAGCAAAGGTGCACCAAAGCTAAACATGCATAAAGGAATTGAAATACAAGATTAAATCAAGAACTCATGCATAGAGATAGGATTTAACAAACTAAAAATTCATAGAATCTCTTAACCCAAAGCAAAAGAGGAAACTAACCACTCATGGCTAGTGAATTCATACAGAAAATGTAATGAAAATCTGAGAAAAATACAAGTTGGAAGCCTTCCTACAGCCCCAAGGTTCTCCTCAACTCTCAAACTTGATCCAAAATGAGTAAAATGTCTCAGTCCCCCAAAGAAATTGGCCTAAGCCTTATTTATACACAAAATAAACGAGTCTGGGCGCTCAGGCGCCAATTCCCAGCGCCTGGACGCCAATGCCTTGACTCTCAGGAAAATGCACTAGCGCCTAGGCGCTCAAGCTTCGCTGGAACAGCTTTTTCAGCTTCTTGTAACTCCCTTTTCAAGCCTCTTTAAGTCCTCTTTAAGTCGTCCTTCAATTCCATGCTTCTTGGCTTTCTTTCTCCTTCAGTTTCTGATCTGCAAACTTAACCAACAAGACAAGGAAAATTCCAGAAGCTCAAAGAGCTTATTAGCACAAGAGGTCCTTCATAAAACAAAAGAAAATCATGCAAGTCCTAAACTTAACTTAAAATGCAAGAAAACTCCCTATAAAACTACAAAATTACCAAAACAAAACAAAGACTCAAGAAAAGATAAAAATGCATGAGAATGCATGAAACACTACATGAGACTCAACAAAAAGACTCAAAACTATCAAAGAAATGACCCTAAAAACACTACTAAAATAGGGTCATCAGCAGGCAATGATTCAAGCAAAATAGTACCAGAGGGTACAAAAATGTTCATGCAGAGGTTTAGCCTTAGGCATTGGAGGCTCATTTCTACTAGGTCTAGAATAGCCAATGCCACACATTCCATTTCTGCTTACGCCATAGATTATTGAAGCCATCAAGCTTCTATCTACGCTTTTAGCTAGGAATCTTTGAAAAGATTTTTCATATTTAGATTCATTCTTCATATCAGAGGCATCACAAGCAACAACTTCTTCTAACTTAATAATCTGGTTTTTGAGCACAGAGTTAGAGTTAACAAAAGCAAGATTATTTTCTTTCAGCTCAGAAATAATTTTCTCATGTTCAGTAGAAGTTTTAGAAACAGCAGAGAAATCCTTTTTCAACCTTTTATGCTTAGTCAAGAGAGAGTTATATTTATCCATGATATCAGACAAAGCACATTTAAGTTCAGAGGTTGAGAAAGAAGCGAATACCTCATTTTCATCGTCAAAGTCTGGATCTTCCTCTGATGCTGATTCAGAGTTAGTTGCTTCTTTTGACTCTGCTTCTTTGTTCTTGACAATAGCCATGAGTCCTTCAACAACTTCTCCATCAGAGTCAACATCCTCTGACTCTGATTCATCAAAGGTCACCATGAGACCTTTCTTAGCTTTGAAATTCTTCTTTGGCTTCTTGTCCTTTTTCAGCTTAGGACAATCACTCTTGTAGTGCCCTGATTCTTTGCATTCAAAGCATGTGACTTCCTTTGATGAAGACTTCTTCTGACCAGAAGAAGATTCATTCTTTCCTTTATTCTTTCCAGAGCCTTTGTACTTGCTCTGCCTGTGCTTCCAGATGCGGTTAAGCCTTCTGGAGATCAGAGTCAGCTCATCCTCATCAGAATCTTCAGAGACTTCTTCAGATTCTTCTTCTTCTGCTTGGAGAGCTTTTGCCTTTTCAGATTTGGATTTCAATGCTATAGACTTCTTCTTCTGATCCTGATGTTCAGCACGCTTCAGTTCATGACACTTCAGTATGCTTATGAGTTCTTCCAGACTCATCTGATCAACATCTCTTGTGAGCTCCAAGGAAGTTATCAGAGGCATCCAGCTTTCAGGAAGGCCTCTAAGAATTCTCATGACATGATCAGCAGTTGTGTAGCTCTTGTTGAGAGGTCTAATTCCAGCAATGAGTAGTTGAAATCTGGAAAACATGTCCTCAATGGACTCACGGGATTCCATCTGGAAAGATTCATACTTTCTGATCAAGGTCAACGCCTTTGACTCATTCACCTTCTTGTTTCCTTCATGGGTCATCTTCAAGGAATCAAAGATACCCTTAGCATACTCACGATCTGTGATCTTTTGATATTATTCATAAGAAATAGCACTGATAAGAATAGTTATAGCTTTATGATGCAGTGAGTAAAGCTTTTTATGCTCTGCAGTCATCTCTATTCTGGAGATCTTTTTGCCATCAACATCAACTGGACGCTCGTAGCCATCCACTATAATATCCCAGAGATCTGCATCAAAGCCCAGAAAAAAGCTTTCAATCCTGTCTTTCCAGTACTCAAATCTTTGCCCATCAAACATAGGAGGCTTTGCACTGTAGACATCTTTTTGCGCTTCAATGGTGGCAGCCATTTTAGTTTTTCACACCGGCCCGGATCACTGAACACTGTTAGGTGTGGTAATCAGAACTTGTGCTCTGATACCAATTGAAGGTATGAAAAATGATAGAAAGGGGTGGGTTTGAATAGCGTTTTAAAACTAAAAACTCGACCCACTTGAGATTTAAATAAATCTCTTCAATCACCAATGATAAAAGTGCTGAGATAAGAGATAAGGAAAGCACACAAATGATTTTATCCTGGTTCACTTGATAAATCCCTCAAGCTAATCCAGTCCACCCGTTAAGGTGATTTCTTCCTTCTTAGAATGAAGGCAATCCACTAATCAGAGTTTGTTACAACTACACTTGCTACCTGCAAAGTGACTAACAATACACTGACTTAGATATCACTAAGATTCACTCTCTTAGTCTTCTCTAGGATCCGATCAACCTTGATCTCCTAAAGGAAAATCAAACAACTGTTTGAAGGTTTGGGTTTACAAGGAAATGCTTCTTAGAAAGCTAATAGTAAACACACTTAGTTCTATTTGAAGAAAGATTGCTAAGAGAATATTTGAATATTTGCTTGCGCGTGAACAAGTTTCTTAGGCGGCATCTTTCAATCTTCAGCCTCTTTATATACTCCAAGGATTAGGGTTTGGACGTTGCATGGAGATGCTACCGTTGGAGGGCAGATATGGGATTTCCAGGTTCTGCTGTGGCTGAATCAGTTAGGTAAGGTAGTCAGGAATGGTACAATTGCTTTTGTACTTTGGACAGCGACATGACCTTTATCCTTGTTGACTTCTGATCAGAGTGATGCTTCATCTTGGAACTTGTGAAGCTTGGTGATCAGAGTCAGAGGGAAGCTTGGATCCTCTGACCTTTGTACCTTCTGCTTCTGGACTCAGAGGAGAAGTACTTGGTCTTCAGAGCCAGCTTACTCTTGGACTTCAGAATCTTCACTACTCAGCTTCTGGACTTTCAGAGCTTCTGGACCTTCAGAGCTTCTGATTCTTCAGAGCTTCTGGTCCTTCAGAGCGTCTGATCCTTCAGATCTTCAGAGCTTCTAGTGAACTGAATCCATATCAGCGCTTTATAATCTTCAGATCTTCTGAAGCTTGATCTACTGTTCAGATTGAACAGAGTACGTGCGAAAGCGTTGCAGAGGTTACTCTTTGAGTATTGTGCTTCTGAATTATGTGAAATAGGACCAGAGTCTTGGCCTGTCATTAGAACACTCAGAAAACAACGTTAGAGTACCATAATTGTTCATACATAATAATTAACATGTAATCATCAAAACATAGAGTTGTACTACATGATCAAAACTTGATCTTACACGTGCTGCTCTGTTTCTTCTTCTTTCCTTTTTTGTTTTAGCTTATTTGGTTGTCCCTTGCTTTTTTTTTGTTTCTTGCTTTCTTTGCTATTTCCTTGTACTGGGCTTTGCCCTCCTCACCTCTTATTATTAATATATTTTTGGCTGTTCCAAAAAAAATATGTGAAATAGTGTCTGAAATGAATTTGAAACAATCATGAAATTTAATTGAAGAATGCACGTGAATAAGAAATAAACATCAGTTCTGGATTTTACCTCTCTATAATAGCTTTATAGCAATTTTATAATTTGAATACTTTAACTTGGAATTGAAATTCAGCTTTAAAGTATATAAAAATGATTAAAGTCATTTTGAGTAAGTGTGAGAGTCTATGCAAGAATAATTTCCATATGCTTCGATTTGAGTGTGATATCGAAGAAAGTCATTTTGAGTAAGTGTGAGAGTCTATGCAAGAATAATTTCCATATGCTTCGATTTGAGTGTGATATCGAAGTAAACAACAAAGAAACATTAATTACCAAATTAAGTTTTCTTCAATGTTTGTATTGTGCATATTGAATTTGAATCATTGAAAATGAAATTTAAATACATCTTTATATGTCATTTAGGATCACCAGTTACGAAATTTATTTTGCTTACATTGATTAAAGGTGAACAATAATGATACAAAACCAAACATTAATGTGTCTTAAATAAATTTAAAACTGATATGAAATTTAATGAAGAAATGCAAGTGGATAACAATAAATGTTAGTCATAAAATATAGTTGTCTTCAATAATTATATACTTGATATATAATTAGGATATAATTTAGAATGAAATTTAAATACAACTTTAAAGAATTAAATAATGATAAAAATTAATTAGAATAAAATGTCTTAAATGAATTTAAAGCGATCATAGAATTGTTAAATATATGTGGACAAGAAAAAATCAATAGTTATGAAATTTAACAAGATTCAATAATTATAACTATTATATAATTTGTATCACTTAATGTAAAATTTAACAAATACATTGATTCGAATGAGAGATCTAAGTAGAGAATAAAGAAATATCAGTTACAATATTACCTTGTCTTCAATATTGGAATTATTTTAAAAGAATTCGAATAATTGAACGTGAAATTTAAAGAAAGCTTTAAATGACATTTAAGATAATAAGTTATCAAATATTCCTTTCTTAAATATTAATAAATTGGAATTTAAAGGTAGATTTTATATGGACAATAATGGTACATAAATATGTGGAATAGTGTCTGAAATGATGCCAGCAGTTCCTATTCAGGAATATTATCCTAGAAAGTGATTCTACAACAGCAATTGGTTGGGTGGTTTCAAGAGACAAAAGACCTTGGAAGTTGATCAATGAGTTAAACAAAATTGACCTTTTGATGACTGAAGTGAATTGCTTGGAAATTAGGCATACTTTCAGAGAAGGCAACACAGAGGCAGACTCACTAGCAAACAAGGGTTGTGAAAATGCTGATCCAATTTGGCAGTTGCTAGAGGAGGGTGCGCGTGAGATTCCTTGAGGGATTGCAGGCACACTGCTTCTGTTTTCATTTCAGTTTCAGTCCTTATGGATTGCCCATTTTTTCTATTTCAGTTTCTGTTTTTATTGGGGCATCTTATGTTAGTTGTTGTATCGGTTGGCTGTGTGTTTCTCCCAAAGTCATGGCTTTTTTAGGATACTTGACCTGTATTTGGATCTATTATCTCAATATATTATATTTTGATCTTTCAAAAAAAAAAAACAATCATGAAATTTAATTGAAGAATGCACGTGAATAATAAATAAACATCAGTTCTGGATTTTACTTCTCTATATTAGCTTTATAGCAATTTTATAATTTGAATACTTTAACATGGAATTGAAATTCAGCTTTAAAGTATATAAAAATGATTAAAGTCATTTTGAGTAAGTGTGAGAGTCTTTGTAAGAATAATTTCCATATGTATCGATTTGAGTGTGATCTCGAAGTAAAAAACAAAGAAACATTAATTACCAAATGATTTTAGCCTGGTTCACTTGATAAATCCCTCAAGATAATCCAGTCCACCCGTTAAGGTGATTTCTTCCTTCTTAGAATGAAGGCAATCCACTAATCAGAGTTTTGTTACAACTGCACTTGCTACCTGCAAAGTGACTAACAATACACTGACTTAGCTATCACTAAGATTCACTCCCTTAGTCTTCTCTAGGATCCGATCAACCTTGATCTCCTAAAGGTGAAACAAACAACTGTTTGAAGGTTTTGAGTTTACAAATAAATGCTTCTTGGAAAGTTAATAGTAAACACACTTAGTTCTATCTGAAGAAAGATTGCTAAGAAGATTTGAAATATTTCTTGCACGTGAATAAGTTTCTTAGGCGGCATCTTTCAATCTTCAGCCTCTTTATATACTCCAAGGATTGGGGTTTAAACGTTGCATGGAAATGCTACCGTTGGAGGGCAGATATGGAATTTCCAGGTTCTGCTGTGGCTGAATCAGTTAGGTAGGGTCGTCAGGAATGGTACAATTACTTTTGTACTTTGGATAGCGACACGACCATTTTCCTTGTTGACTTCTGATCAGAGTGACGCTTCATCTTGGAACTTGTAAATCTTGATGATCAGAGTCAGAGGGAAGCTTGGATCCTCTGACCTTTGTACCTTCTGCTTCTGGACTCAGAGGAGAAGTACTTGGTCTTCAGAGCCAGCTTACTCTTGGACTTCAGAATCTTCACTACTCAGCTTCTGATCCTTCAGAGCGTCTGATCCTTTAGAGCGTCTGATCCTTCAGAACGTCTGATCCTTCAGAGCTTCTAGTGAGCCGAATCCATATCAGTGCTTTATGATCTTCAGATCTTCTGAAGCTTGATCTACAGTTCAGATTGAACATAGTGCATGCGAAAGCGTTGCAGAGGTTACTCTTTGAACATTGTGCTTCTGAAATATGTGAAGTAGAACCAGAATTTTGGCCTGTCATTGGGACACTCAGAAAAACAACGTTAGAGTACCATAATTGTTCATACTTAATAGTTAACTTGTAATCATCAAAACATAGAGTTGTACTACAAGATCAAAACTTGATCTTACACTCATTACAACAGATTGTCAGCACGGGCACAAGGAACGATGTATCAAAGTGACTGACACACGCTTACTGTCTCGTCTCAGAGTAAGCACCAATGGGTACTTATCTTCTGACTGAGTTACCTTCTGAACTAGACATCTACTGATGAGGAAGCATCATAGTCAGAGGTTCTAATTCATCTTCAAAACCAGGAGGTTGGTGCACATATACTTCCTCTGAGATGTATCCATTCAGAAAGGCACTCTTAACATCCATCTGATGAAGAATTATGTTGTGATTCACTGAGAAGGAGATCAGAAGTCTGATTGCTTCCAATCTTGCTACTGGAGCAAATGTTTCAGTATAATATATTCCTTCTTGCTGACTGTAGCCTTGAGCAACTAGCCTTGCTTTGTTTCTGACTACATCTCCTTTTTCATTCAGCTTGTTTCTGAATACCCATTTGGTTCCAATAATGTGAGCGCCTTGAGGTTTCTTGACAAGGTTCCAAACATCATTCTTGGAGAATTGATTCAGTTCTTCTTCCATTGCCAAAATCTAATCTTTGTCTTGAAGAGCTTCATCAATTGATTTTGGTTCAATTAGGGATACCAATCCCTTCAAACTAAGTAGAGTCTCTTCAGAGGGTCTGAATGCTGATCTGGTTCTGACTGGTTCATCTTTGTTTCCCAGAATCAACTCCTTAGGGTGAGAGGCAACAATTCTGCTCTTCCTATGAGGCTGTGAATCAGAGGGATCAACTTCCTCTGGAGAGTCTTCCTCTAGCTCAGCTTCCTCTGGAGCTTTGCCTTTGTCAGAAACATTAATACTCATATCTGCAAACTTTTCAACTAGCTTTGACTGATCAGAGTCAAGCTTATCATCAAATCTAACATGAATAGATTCTTCAATAGCTTTAGCGTCAGTATTATAAATTCTAAATCCTTTAGAACGTTCAGAGTAACCAAGTAATAGACATTTAGAAGATTTAGAATCAAACTTATGTAGTCTATCCTTAGTATTTAGAGCATAGCAAACGCAACCAAAAGGATGAAAGTAAGAAATGTTGGGTTTTACTTTCTTCCACAATTCATAAGGAGTCTTATTCAGAATTGGTCTGATAGAGATTCTATTCTGAATGTAACATGCTGTGTTTACTGCCTCAGCCCAGAAGTGCTTTGCCATGTCAGTTTCTTGAAGCATGATTCTAGCCATCTCTTGAAGAGTTCTATTCTTCGTCTCAACAACACCATTCTGTTGAGGAGTTCTATGACAAGAGATAACATGTGCAATTCCATAGGAATCAAACAGACTCTCAAAACTTGTCATTCTCAAACTCTCCACCATGATCACTTCTGACACGCATAATCATGCAAGCCTTCTCGTTTTGCACTTGGGCAATAAAGGTAGAGAACACAGAATGAGACTCATCCTTGCGGGATAGAAATTTTACCCATGTCCAGCGGCTATAGTGGTCAACAATGACCATCCTATATCTCTTGCCACCTATAGACTAAGTTTTCACTCGTCCAAAAAGGCCGATATGCAGAAGTTCCAACGGCCTTGAGGTGGAAACAACATTCTTTGCCTTGAAAGGAACTTTTGTAAATTTGCCTTTCTGACATGCTTCACAAAGAGCATCTGAAGAGAACTTCAGAGTGGGTAAGCCCCTGACAAGGTCAAGCTTACTCAGCTGAGAAATCTTTCTCATACTGGCATGCCCTAACCGTCTATGCCATACCCATTGCTCCTCATTAACAGAAAGAAGACACTTTACTTTCTGAGTTTCCAACTCAGATAATCTGATCTTATAAGTGTTGTTCCTCCTCTTGCTGTTAAACAGAACAGAGCCATCGATCTGACTTACAGCCCTGCAAGACTTTTGATTGAAGATAATATCATAACCCTTGTCAGCTAATTGACTTATAGACAATAAGTTGTGATTTAATCCATCTACTAACAGGACATTATCAATGCATGGACTATTATCAACACCAATAGTACCAGAACCAACAATTTTACCCTTCTCATTTCCTCCAAAGCCAACTTCGCCTCCAGACTTAAGTTTTAGCTCTTGGAACATACGCCTTTCTCCCGTCATGTGACGCGAGCATCCACTGTCCAGATGCCATGATTGGTGTTTCAGTGGAGCGATCTAGGATATCTGCAACATAGATAATCTTATCCTTAGGTACCCATTTTCTGGGTCCTTTCTTGTTAGTTACCCCAGAGGTTCTGATGACCTTGGGTTTCTCAACATGATAATATAAAGGGATTTGAGCATGATATTTAACCACAGAAGGAGTTCCCTTTTTACGATAAGGTTTAGCAATTTTAGCAGGCAATGATTCAGGCAAAATGGTACCAGAGGGTACAAACTGTTCATGCAGAGATTTGGCCTTAGGCATAGGAGGCTCATTTCTACTTGGTCCAGAATAGCCAATGCCACTCATCCCATTTCTGCTAACGCCATAGATCATTGAAGCCATCAAGCTTCTATCTACGCTTTTAGCTAGGAATCTATGAAAGGATTTTTAATATTTAGATTCATTCTTTATATCAGAGGCATCACATGCAACAACTTCTTCTAACTAAAGCATGATTATTTTCTTTCAGTTTAGAAATAATTTTCTCATGTTCAGTAGAAGTTTTAAAAACAGCAGTAAATTTCTTCTTCAACCTTTTATGCTTAGTCAAGAGAGAGTTATATTTATCCATGATATCAGACAAAGCACATTTAAGTTCAGAGGTTGAGAAAGAAGCGAATACCTCATTTTCATCGTCAAAGTCTGGATCTTCCTCTGATGCTGATTCAGAATTAGCTGCTTCGTTTGACTCTGCTTCTTTGTTCTTGACAATAGCCATGAGTCCTTCAACAACTTCTCCATCAGAGTCAACATCCTCTGACTCTGATTCTTCAAAAGTCACCATGAGGCCTTTTTTAGCTTTGAAATGCTTCTTTGGCTTCTTGTCCTTTTTCAGCTTAGGACAATCACTCTTGTAGTGCCCTGATTCTTTGCATTCAAAGCATGTGACTTCCTTTGATGAAGACTTCTTCTTAGCAGAAGAAGATTCATTCTTTCCTTTATACTTTCCAGAGCTTTTGTACTTGCTCTGCCTCTGCTTCCAGATGCGGTTAAGCCTTCTGGAGATCAAAGTCAGCTCATGCTCATCAGAATCTTCAGAGGCTTCTTCAGATTCTTCTTCTTCTACTTGGAGAGCTTTAGCCTTTTCAAATTTGGATTTCAAGGCTATAGACTTCTTCTTCTGATCCTGATGTTCAGAACGCTTCAGTTCATGACACTTCAGTATGCTTATGAGTTCTTCCAGAATCTTCTGATCAACATCTCTTGTGAGCTCCAAGGAAGTTATCAGAGGCATCCAGCTTTCAGGAAGGCCTCTCAGAATTCTCATGACATGATCAGCAGTTGTGTAGCTCTTGTTGAGACGTCTAATTCCAGCAATGAGTAGTTGAAATCTAGAGAACATGTCCTCAATGGACTCATTGGATTCCATCTGGAAGGATTCATACTTTCTAATCAAGGCCAACGCCTTTGACTCCTTTACCTTCTTGTTTCCTTCATGGGTCATCTTCAATGAATCAAAGATACCCTTAGCATACTCACGATTTGTGATCTTTTGATATTCTTCAAAAGAAATATCACTTAGAAGAATAGTTCTGGCTTTATGATGCAGTGAGTAAAGCTTCTTTTGTTCTGCAGACATCTCTGATCTTGAGATCTTCTTGCCATCAACATCAACTGGACGCTCGTAGCCATCCACTTTAATATCCCAGAGATCTGCATCAAAGCCCAGAAAGAAGCATTCAATCCTGTCTTTCCAGTATTCAAATCTTTGCCCATCAAACATAGGAGGATTTGCACTGTAGACATCTTTTTGCGTTTCAATGGTGGCAGCCATTTTAGTTTTTCACACCAGCCCGGATCACTGAACACTGTTAGGTGTGGTAATCAGAACTTGTGCTCTGATGCCAATTGAAGGTATGAAAAACGATAGAAAGGGGGGGGGTGTTTGAATAACGTTTTACAACTAAAAACTCAACCCACTTGAGATTTAAATAAATCTCTTCAAACACCAATGATAAAAGTGCAGAGATAAGAGATAAGGAAAGCACACAAATGATTTTATCCTGGTTCACTTGATAAATCCCTCAAGCTAATCCAGTCCACCCGTTAAGGTGATTTCTTCCTTCTTAGAATGAAGGCAATCCACTAATCAGAGTTTTGTTACAACTGCACTTGCTACCTGCAAAGTGACAAACAATACACTGACTTAGCTATCCCTAAGATTCACTCTCTTAGTCTTCTCTAGGATCCGATCAACCTTGATCTCCTAAAGGTGAAACAAACAACTGTTTGAAGGTTTTGGGTTTACAAATAAATGCTTCTTGGAAAGCTAATAGTAAACACACTTAGTTCTATCTGAAAAGATTGCTAAGAAGATTTGAAATATTTCTTGCGCGTGAATAAGTTTCTTAGGCGGCATCTTTCAATCTTCAGCCTCTTTATATACTCCAAGGATTAGGGTTTGAACGTTGCATGGAAATGCTACCGTTGGAAGGCAGATCTGGAATTTCCAGGTTCTGTGGTGGCTGAATCAGTTAGGTAGGGTCGTCAGGAATGGTACAATTACTTTTGTACTTTGGATAGCGACACGACCTTTATCCTTGTTGACTTCTGATCAAAGTGACGCTTCATCTTGGAACTTGTAAAGCTTGATGATCAGAGTTAGAGGGAAGCTTGGATCCTCTGACCTTTGTACCTTCTGCTTCTGGACTCAGAGGAGAAGTACTTGGTCTTTAGAGCCAGCTTACTCTTGGACTTCAGAATCTTCACTACTCAGCTTCTGGTCCTTTAGAGCGTCTGATCCTTCAGAGCGTCTGATCCTTCAGAGCTTCTAGTGAGCTGAATCCATATCAGAGCTTTATGATCTTCAGATCTTCAGAAGCTTGATCTACTATTCAGATTGAACATAGTACGTGCGAAAGCGTTGCAGAGGTTACTCTTTGAACATTGTGCTTCTGAAATATGTGAAGTAGAACCTGTGAGACCCAAGTTTTTAAGCTTGGAATAAATTAGTGAAATTCCTTATTCACGATTAGTTTGATGTAACGTGAAGGAACACCTGGACAAGTTTATCGAACGGAATTAATTTATGAAGGAGAAAGTTCAGGAAAAGGCTAAGAATAGTATTAAAGTCGATATAAGTTATAGCGTGAGTCTTATTCGCTTATGCCTAGGGCAAGAGCGTTAGTAAACGATTAATTTACCCTTAAAGCACTATAGGAACTAATTCCAAAAATATTCAGAGGAATGTCAGAATTTCTCTTAATCCTTTCCATGACAAGCGTTTCGATACGCAACCCTGGAATATACGAAGGTCAAATTCCAATACTCGGAAGTTTGCCGAAACCGAAACCCTGATAGTTCAGAAACCCTAAAATCTACGGACGATGAAGACTTTTTCCATTTGGAGTTTCAAATAAAGATTTCATCCGCGTACGCTCACTCTAATCGACTTTCCAAATCTTTCTTCAGAAGGAAGTTTCAACATTCGAGGTCAAAATCATAAAGTGCATTTTTTAGCCGGTACACATTAAAAACAGGCCTCGAAAACCAAAAAGCATACTGATATTTCTTTGAAGAATTAGAAGATTCAGCGGGAAGATTATCGTGTCTAAAATACGTTGGAATCAGTAGGAAAAATCGGAATCGCGAAATTCTCATTTTTCCGCATTTTCCATTTCCTATATATAGTATGAAAGATGAAAAAAAAAAACAAAAAAAAAGTCACAAACACACACACACGGCCGAGGGGTGCAAGGAGGAAGGAGGAGAAAAGTGATTTTTCCAATTCTTGACCGATCGTCGTTCCGTTCGTTGCTATGCGTAGACCTCGAGGTACTGATGCTTTTCCCTACCTCTGATCGTAAATTCTGTCGCTTTTCTCTATGTCTTTCTGTGCTCAAAGTTTTGAGCTTTTTGTAAAACTGTCCAAATAAGCTGATTTTGGTGTATAAACTTATTGCCTACGTGCTTTAGAGCATGAATATCCAGTTGTTTTCGACTGAATCCTGCCGAATCGTCGCAGAGGTCCAGTTTTCTGAAAATACCCATTTCCTAACAGAGGTTCCGCTTTTTGGATCAAAAACTCTCGACTGAGCTTAGCTTCAGTAGGATTAGTTGTTATAAATGTCGTTAGGATCGAGCTCATCAAATTTGTTTTTCGAAATTTTGATTTTGAGTTTCCGAGCTAAAAATATTGACCAAAATACCCCTGCGACAGTTTTCAACCCGATAATTTTTCTGAGAGTTTCCCTGGCCTAGATATCGCCTAAGAATACCTAGGAATTGATTTAGATCGAAGAAAAAGTTCGAAAACCCTATTTTCCATAGGGGCCGAAACCTATTTGCTTGGGTACCATGTCCAAAAATAATTTTTAGGTCTCTATGACCTGAGCCATTGCGTAGCTCTTTCAATTGTCGAAATTTTGGCGCCGGTTTCGTGTCATTCCGAGTTCTGTAGCTCGAGTTATGCACGTTTTAGCGAATAAAGTGTTTTTGTACCAAACTTGAATCGAGTCAAAACTCATCCATTCGGGGGAAGCCCTTCCATTCGTGCCTAGATGTTGTACTCTGAAGCTTCTTGAGCTTTGTCGAACATTAGTTAGGATTGTTTCGACTGTATTGACTTGTGTTGATTCATTATTGCTTGTTTGCCCAAAGGTTCAATTGTGGAAACTTTGGGATTGACTGAACAAGCTTGTGAGGGAGACCTACATCGCGAGACTGGAACAACTCGAGGTTAGGGCAACTTACTTACTAGCTATTGATTTATAGGCGTCTATAAATTCGACTTGAATATTGCTTGATATAGAATATTGCTTGTTATTGAATATTGCTTGGATATTGTTTATCGCTTTGAACTGCGAAATATTTTCTGGAGGCTTCGGCCGAGTAAACTTATATGAGACGTGTGTCTCTGTAACGCCCCGATTTCTCGAGTGTTACACAGTAACTAATTAACCAATTTTCGTAAAGAGTTTTCGTCGATTCACTTATTAATCTTCAATTAATGACAAACCTTTCATTTTACGAAAACTCTTGAAACATAACCTTTCCAAAAACACGCGGAAGTAACCAACATCGTAAAACTTTTTAAATAACCAACTGTAAAGAGTACGAATCAAAGGCCTGAATGAAAATAAAGATTACATCAAAACTTGTTCATTCGAATTTAAGCAATAAAATTGTTCGATACCAACACTTCGGAAACTCTCAACCCCAACAGAAAACAAAAGACTCTCAACCCAAACCCTATTCCTTAGCCTCTTCCTCTGAAGTGTAGTCGTCCTCCGGTATTGGCACGTCACGTAGCATCAACTCCCAAGAATGAGTCATCGCCATTATCTTCACGACCATCTACCCCCCCCAAATAAACACATAGCAAACCAGCAGGGTCAGGTCCAACAAAAAGAATGATAATGACAAAATCAACAACAACATATATAATATAAGTACATTATATGTCTTTTATGGGAAGGAGTCAATTACTAACGGAATCTCACTTCACACAACCCACCAAAACTTCCATGGCCATCTTCGTGCTTCCGCAGAGGCACGATTATCACGGTGACCGCAGTCAACCAAATCACGTGGAGCCGCAATGATCCACAAAAGTTCACGGTGACCGCAGTCAACCAAATCACGTGAAGCCACACCGGCCCACAAGGTTCACGGGAGACCGCAGTCAACCCAAATAACTCCCTCGCGTGCAAGGTACCATCGTTCTCATGGACCATAGTCTACCTGACCTATGTCCAAATTATTCACATTTACTTGCAAGCGAGTTTATTACACTTTTCTCTTTGTTAAGTCTCTAAAGTCAATCCTAGAGTCTTATCATACTCTTTATACAACAACCTTCACAACACAACATTCACGGGTTACAAGGGAATTACGGCTAGGTGAGCGACCCTTGAACCATTAACTGAGAAAATAAATATAATCCACGTAAAGGTACGCAAGAACATTCACTCATACATAATATATCATCGCAACTTCAACATATTGACAGCAGAAACAACTTTCACAAAAATAGAGCCACAGAATGCATCTTTCAACCAAAAATCACGTATGATACCTTTCTAGAAAGATATTTTAAATATCTACAACTCTCTAGTGACACACTTGTTCATTTGAGTCCCAGAATTAGGTGATATTAGGCCTTAAAGCTAACTGTCCGGAACAGGAAAAACAGCAGGTGTGACAGTTACTAAACACGACCCCCAGATCACATTACTAAACCAAAAATTATGATTTTTATATGTCTGGAAAGATATTTCGAAAATCTACAACTTTCATTTTAATCACTTTTTCATTTGATGACCATAAACAGGTAAAAAGGGGCTCTGAAGTCCGCTGTCCAGTACAGGAAACTGGCAGCGAAACTCCCATGCCTCTATGGTTTTCAAAAATAATTTTCCTTCCTTCCCCTTTGATCATGGCAATCTTGGTACAGCCCCCAACAACCAAAATATCCACTCAAAATTTCAGAACCAAACATTTAGCAAGGATCATGTTATAACAAGTGCAAAATAGCACAAAACTTAACAAATACCATGGCAACTCGCATAAAATCATAGATTCAGATCATAAACAACGTTTGAGGATCATATTCATGGCTTTTCAAGAGAAAAATTCCAGCAAGCAAGCATGTAAAGGAAATCATGCAAAAACAGTCCAAAACTCAAGTTGTTTCTCATGGCAATTCATGGCATATTCCCTAAAGAACCTACCCATTCCTAGAACTAGCCCTTACCTCGGGTTTTGAATGAATTTAGATGAAAAGAAGCAGGATTTTGATGGAGAGAAGTGAAGAATAGAAAGAGCTTCCTCTGCTGTCCAAAATTCTCCTTCCTCCACGTGCTTCCTCTCCTTCTCGCGTTTCCTCTCCTTCCTTGCGGTTTTTCTCTCTTTCTCGTGTCTCCTCCTCCTCCTTGGTGGGCGGTGGTTGCTGGTGGTGCAAGGGTGACGAGTGGAGGCCTCTTAGGAGCAAGGGGAAGGGTTTAATTGGTACTAATCACTCTTTACTTCAGAAAAAAGTCAGAATCTTCCTCCCTTTTCCCTTTGCAAGGCTGCGGCATCACCACTAATGGGCTAGGATTTTCATAACCCTAGCTCCTTCCTTCTCATCCAAGTCACTTGGCCCACTTAGCCTCTTCTTAATCTCCTGATCATGACCTCATAACTTCACTAACCGACCCAAATAACGCATTAACCAAGGCTTAAGCCCAAAGTTTTAAGTTAGAGCTCGTAAGGTCTGGGCAGCTGGACCTTTGCTCACTAAAACGGGGATATCTGAAGCTACCGATATCGGATTGACTCGAAACAACTTGGAGAATTTTCTAGATTTGAAGGGCTACAACTCTCATGAAGGAAGGTTTCCCAAATGAAGTCGTTAAGACCCTCTAAAAATTCACACAAGTTGACAGTTCTAATCTACCAGTTATCAAACATTAGCTAAAACTTCAATTTTATTCAAACTTTCATAAAATTGTTCCAAATTGAACTTAGGGCCTTACAGTCTCCGTTTTCTGAGAGGCTTCGGTCGTTTACTGGTTTCTGTCTTATGATTTCCGCACCATATTATTATTGCATCGCTCTTTAGAGCTGAATATTGTGGAATAGATATCGAATTGTGCGTGTTGACGCGATTGCGGAGCGTAGGACATTTGAGTTGATTTTGTTGATCTTTCGGGTTGAGAGGAAACCCTAGGCAGGTCCTGACCTGAGGTCTGAGATCTAGCCCTTTTGAAATACTTAGACTTTTCCCGGGGATTATATTTGGGGAATTTGGGAAGCTTTGAATAGTTGGAAATTGGAACTTGAGAACTTATGGAACTTGGATTTCGATAATAAACCTCATAACTTGATTAAATCAACTTGAAATGCTTTGATTAATTAACAAGACCTTTAGGAAAATTTAAGAGTTAGAAATGATTGTGAAAAACGGGAAATAGTCGTAAAGCCTTGAACTTGAGATGATTTGATGGTCGTCACGGGGATGAACCAAAGTGACCATGGAAATGTCACTGAGTGCAATATGTACTCCGGCTTTTCACAACCTAGTCGCAAAGACGACTTTGACCTTCGGGTATCTTTAAATTGAAATTTGTAGTTAAACACTTATGTGTGAGGACGATTCGATGTTTAGCTAAACATATTGCATCATGCATATACTCGGGGTTGGGACGGTCGATATACTGGCCTTCATGAAGAACACCAAGAGTGTATCTTCGGCATAGCGGGCGCGAATCCTTATGTTCAACCCGACGGGTTGGACCGATTCGGCAATAATCGTTTGACACGCGTGAATCCTTATATTCAATCCGATGGATTGGATCGATTCGGCGGTAGTCACTCGGGCACGTGTGAATCCTTATATTCAATCCAATGGATTGGATCGTTTCAGCGATCACCATATAAACTCGCGTGAGTCCGCAAGTTCAATCCGATGGATTGGACCGATTCAGCGATAATCTTTCGACACGCGCGGATCCTTATATTCAATCCAATGGATTGGATCGATTCGGCGATAGTCGTTAGACACGCGCAACGTCCTTATGTTCGACTCCATTGAGCGAACCGACTTGGCGTTGTCATTTGCTGCGTGTGCGAGTCCTTATGTTCAACCCAATGGGTTAGATCGACTCGACATGCATATTTATTGGGATCGTCGTTTGAATTGATATTGCATGCATACATGCGCCCCAATTTGGAATCGTTGAGATATTGCTTATTGAATTGTTGAGATATTGCTTATTGAATTGTCGAGATATTGCTTATTGAACTGTGGAGATAGTAGATATTGAATTGTTTATTGGAGCATTGATAACAGGCCATGTATATACCTTAGGGTAGGCAATACAGAACATATAAGTATATATACAACATATATATATATACCCCCTTATTCTTCACATGTTGCTTGTACTATTTATTATATTCTGTGAGTTGACCCCCGCGCCTTGGCTTTGTTTGTATGTTTGTGTTTGGGCGGTCGGCCTGCTGCCAGGCGTCCGTCAGACGATTAGTGATGATTCGTCACTCGAGGAGGACCAGGAGCGTAATGACCATTACTGAAGTTTCGACGAGGACCCGGATCGAATGCATGATCAGATGAGGGTTGATGATGGAAGTATAGAGTATGGGTGTTTTATAGCCTACTAAGGTTGCGTGTTAATGTCATAGCTCTGATTTTCATTTGCACTTTGGGGACAGGGTAGTTTCCGACAGATTGCTTTTCAGTGTGGTTCTCCGTAGATGGGAATCGCATGGAGTAGTCGGACGTAAGAAGTCTTTTTGGAAGCCGTTTTGGGCTGACTTACTTTTCGGAGGACTGTATTTATAAAACTTATGACTCCATTTATGAGTCGCACTTGGTTGCCGTTGGGCAATACCTTTAGTTACTTGATGTTACTTTTCGTCACTTGAGGACACTCGTGACAATGTTTTTAGTTGCAGCGAGGGCTGTGCTTGTATTGTATATTAATCGCTGTTAATCGCGATTGGGTTGAGTCTTTATTTCGACAAGTCTTTTTATTTAAACAAATCAAAAAAAAATAATACCAGCTTTTCCGCTTTATTTTATCCTTGAGTTACTAAAGTGACGCCACCGAAATCGGGGTGTTACAGAACCAGAATCTTGGCCTGTCATTTGGACACTTAGAAAAACAACGTTAGAGTACCATAATTGTTCATACTTAATAGTTAACTTTTTATCATCAAAACATAGAGTTGTACTACTAGATCAAAACTTGATCTTACACGTCTTTTATCTCCTATACAAGGTTCTTGGAACATCCCCAAACGGATTAACAAAATCATCCCCGCAAAAGTGTCACATTTCCTGTGGCAAACGGTAAATAACAAAATAGTTGTCAAGGGTAACTTAGTAGCGAGGGGATAGTTTTGGACAACGAAGGCCGCTGCAGTTTATGTGGTTTACAAGTCGAATCAGTTCACCATTTGATGCTTGTTTGTGGCAAGACATGTCCATTATGGTACAACGTTCTCAACCGCGAAGGTGTGGCGTGGTGCAGCCCGGGCTCTATTCAAGGTCTGCTGGATGAATGGACTGATTTGAGAGCAATATCTGATAAGGGCTTATGGGAACTGATCCCTTATTCGTTATGTTGGTCCATTTGGCTGGGTCGCAATGAATTCATTTTTCAGGATAAATAATTCAGTATGGAATTGATTTGGGACTTGCATATATCTCGACTATCTTGGTGGATTAAAGCATGTTGGAAAGAATGTCCATATGCTAGCAGTGATTTCCTGTTGAACTTTGTGGACATTCGATTGAAAGCTCCAAAGGTAAAAATCCGTAGTAATCAATGGACACCACCACCGATAGGGACTTTAAAATTCAACGTCGACGGATCTTCTCATGGCACTCCCGGGAAGAGTGGCATCAGAGGAATTATCAAAGATGCAGGAAGACAAATCAGAGGCATCTTTTCAAAAGCTATAGGGGAGCTTTGGGCCTTTGAAGCTGAGGTGAAAGCTATTCTTTACGCACTCATTTTCTGTGGTCAATTCCAGCTTAGACATATCCTTATTGAGAGCGATTCTGCACTCGCTGCAGGCTGGGTAAATAATAGAGTTAATAGGCCTTGGAAATTGATTCAAGACCTCAACCTTATTGACTCCCTTTGTATTGAAGTTGATTGTTTAGGAGTTTCGCACATTTTCAGCGAATCAAACAACTTGGCGGATTATCTTGCCAAATCTGGCTGTAATAGGCAATCTGAAATCTGGTCTTTGATTAGAAACTAGCTGATTACATCCCTGATATCTTGCTGCTAGTTAGATGTGTTGTAGGTGCTTTCCTTGGGGCAGCTTTTTACTGCATTTTCAGCTGGTGTTTCGCTTTGTGCTTGCTTTCTTGAAGTATTCTCAGCTTGGCTTCTGGCAGCAAACTTCTGTTATGGAAGGCGCTGGTTCTCCTCGCTGGGTTTGATCCTCTCGAGCTCCCTCCCTCCATGTGTTGTTGCTCGTGTTTGGTGGTCTTGAGGGACATGTTTTCCCTCTTGCTGCAAAATTGTTTTTGGGTGCTGCAGGTGACTCTGGTGTCGCGGTTTCTATGGGTCTCCTTTGCGCTACTATGTTGTCTACTTCGGCTCTGGTTTGGAATTGAGGCTTTGCTCGTGATTTTTCAACTGCTGCATTGCCACTGTTGTGCGTTTTTGTCACATGGGCCGAGTCTATTTTTTGCTGCTGCAGCTGGTTCAATTCTTCTCTGCTTGTGGCCTTGTAGTACTTCTACAGCTTGTTCTTTCTAGTTTCACTAGCTGCAACTCTTTTCTTGTTTGGCATTCTTTGCCGTAAGTGTAGTTTAGATTTTTGCTTCCTTTTGTTTGTCTAGACGTGTGTTGTAATGACTACTATATTTTTAATGTTATTCTATTCTCTTTTGTCGAAAAAAAAAAGATAATCAGTTACCAAATATTACTTTCTTAAATATTTATAAATTGGAATTTAAATGTAGCTTTCATATGGACAATAATGATACATAAAATGTGAAATAGTGTCTGAAATGAATTTGAAACAATCATGAAATTTAATTGAAGAATGCACGTGAATAATAAATAAACATCAGTTCTGTATTTTACTTCTCTATATTAGCTTTATAGCAGTTTTATAATTTGAATACTTTAACTTGGAATTGAAATTCAGCTTTAAAGTATATAAAAATGATTAAAGTCATTTTGAGTAAGTGTGAGAGTCTTTGCAAGAATAATTTCCATATGCATCGATTTGAGTGTGATATCGAAGTAAAAAACAAATAAACATTAATTACCAAATTAAGTTTTCTTCAATGTTTGTATTGTGCATATTGAATTTGAATCGTTGAAAACGAAATTTAAATACATCTTTATATGTCATTTAGGATCATTAGTTATCAAATCTATTTTGCTTACGTCTTAATAATATATAAAGCTCATCCACCAAAGTGGGCCACATTTTACTTAATTTCCACATGTATTCATTCTATTGGTTGATACCATTGAATTTCCAAATGTCTTATTCTAATTGATCCACATTGATTAGTTTTCATTAATCCCTATTGATGACTCTATAAATTAAAAAATTAAATCACGTTTAATTAGGAATATATTAACAAAAGATGTCATCATTGATGAATGATATTTTAATTTTGCCGTGAATGCCATATACCTCAAAGATATAACAATCAATTTTATTTTCTTTTGCAATTTACCGTTTAAGAAAAAGTCAAAAAGATGCATATTTGAATAATGCTTTTTTTTTAAAGCAAATTTAATTGATGAATGTATGCTATATTTTTTAAATTCTTTTTAAAGAATAATGATTCATAGACATCTAAATAGTAAAAACACCCCAAACATCCCTTTTTCCTGCGGATTTGACCAAATAATACACTGAACTAACCACCTAAATACACATGATTAACCATAAAGCACATAACCGTGTAAACTCAGTTGAAATTCATAAATTCAATTTTACACGGCTCTGTGCTTTATGGTTAGTCATGTGTATTTAGGTGGTTAGTTCAGTGTATTATTTGGCCAAATCCCTAATTTAGGAATTTCAACTTTACACGGTTCTGTGCTTTATGGTTAGTCATGTGTATTTAGGTGGTTAGTTCAGTGTATTATTTGGCCAAATCCCTAATTTAGGAATTTCAACTTTACACGGTTATATGCTTTATGGTTAGTCATGTGTATTTAGGTGGTTAGTTCAGTGTATTATTTGGCCAAATCCGCAGAAAAAAGGGGTGTTTGGGGTGTTTCTACTATTTAGATGTCTATGAATCATTATTCTTTTTTTAAACGTGAACGGATAGTACTACAATTCAAAGATATATGATTTTAATTTTTTTTAATAAACTGTTTAAAAAAATAAAAGTAAAAATGAAGCATATTTTACTAATTCCTTTTTTACATTGATGGATGAATACTTTTGTTTTGAACGTGAATGGATACTATGAGAGATATATGATTTTACCTGTCAAAAAAAAAAGAGATATATGATTTTAATTATTTTTCAATTAACCGTTCAAAAAAAAACATATCTTTTTTTAACCTAAATGCCACATGTTTTACACTTATTGGTTCTTACGATATTTTTCAAATTTTGATTTTCATTGGTCCATATTGATGACTCAATAAATTAGGAAAAAAAGATATATATTTTAAAAAACATTTATTCAAAATATGAGCAATTTTGATAAATTGATAATTATTCACACTCTGCTCAAACGGGTAATACTCCCGGAATTGATAAATTTATTACGTTTGAATTGGAAAGATACTCAATCCCTAATTTCTTTATGCCGATTCCTTAATTTAGCATCCATTAGCAAAGTTGTTAATTATGTTTCTTTTATATGCAATGACTAATATACTTACTTTTAGTCATTCAAAACAACTTTTTGAGTTTGAATTTTATCTCTTAATCACACTCAATTAACTCTGATTTGTGTAACAGCCAGTCAAAGTGCAATTCAAATTTCCAACCCTATTTTCCCCCACAAATTTGGCCGTGCATTTTTTTAAATAGCAACATCCTATGTTCATTCCTCCATCTCTTCCCCAATGTTACTAGAGCTTCAAATTGGCACTAGAATTATTTTTTTTTCATATCATGAGTATTTTTCTTTGTTCTCGGAATGAACATTGAGGATAGGTATAGTGCCTAGAGAGTAGAGAATTATGCTTGAGAGAATGAGAATGAGAGAGAGAATGCTGAATTTCATGTGTAATTTCATTAAATGAGCCAAAAAGTCTCTTACAATTGGTAACTACCTCCTATTTATAGAGCTTGGGTGCTACCTATTGGGCCAATTGGGCCTCCGAGGCTGAGGCCCATCCTAAGGCCAGGCCCTCGCCTTGGGGCGAGCTACACACTGGGCGTTGCCCCCCTAGGGGCTCGCCCAGTCCACTAGCCCACAAGACACCGAGCTCGAAGTATGAGAGCTAAGTGTGTCTTTTAATGCCTTCACATGTTCCCTATAGTACACTGGGGTCTAAGCTGCCAACATGGCTTTGAGAAAAAATGAGTAAACTACGTTGCCGACATGGCGTAAGCAAAAAGAAACAAGCATTTTTGGGTCTCGGCGAACAACCCAAACCGGCAAGTCCACAAGTCCACACGCGGCGAGAACGACTGCTCCGTACTGGCGATTTGTTGTAGTAGGTGAGCGATCTTTCGCCGGCGAGGAAGGTGGCAGGCATTGATCGTGTACTGATCACCCAAGCATGGGCTGGCAATGTCCCTGGCGAGTGGCTAAACTTTAATGCTGGTATTACTTGTCGGGCGATGGCGTTTGGCTTTCCTGGTGGCGAGGCCTTTCACGCTTTCTCTTATTTTAAAAACCTTTCAAATCCCTACCTGCTCCACGTGATGCGCCAGTTACATCCGTTTTCCTCTTTCTCCGGAACCGTCACTTCACTTTTCATAACTGTCCCATCGTGCGCAGTAACTCCTCATTACACGCGACCCACTTTCCAAAAACCATCATGACTTCCAACCTTTCACACGCGTCCAACACGCGTCACCCTTCCAGCTTCCCCCCTTTTCCTATAAAAACCCTTCTTCCCTACAATCATCCCTTTCCGAGACCTCTCTTTACTTCCCTAATCGCTTACCAAACTCCCTCCGCCAACTTCCGTTCTGGAGCCGTCGCTTATCATCCTTTCCGCTACCCACTCTTCACATCCTTCTCCGGTGAGTCCTACTGCCCTTATCTCTGCATCATATATATACTCATCCTTTCCTTCTTTCCATTTCACTGTCTAAAAATGGCTTCAAACCCTAACTCCCCTAATCACTCCCCCCCTAACTCCCCTAACCACCCCTCTTCCTCTTCCAGTAGTGACCCTGACTCCACCGCAGCCGGCGGCCTCCGCTTAGAGGTCTCGGAGATCCCTCCTTACCGATTAAAAACCTTCGCCACTCTGCCCCTTCCAGTTCAAAGAGCCCCCACCCACGAAGCCATAGACCAACCTTCCATTTTCCAAGATAGTGATCTCATCGTGCAATTCGTGAGCACCCTGGGTGGTTTGTCTGACGATGATGAGTTTAACGCCAAACTCAGGATTTGGACCTGCAGTTTTGGGGACCGCCCCTGGCTTCATAAGCTTAATGGCGACGTAAAGAGATCCCACTTTTTCTTTGCGTACGAATACATGTTTGGCGAGCTTGGAATCAGGCTTCCTTTCTCGCCCTTTGTCCAAACCGTCCTCCGCGACATCAACGCGGCTCCTTGTCAACTTCACCCCAACGCCTGGGCCTTCATCCGGTGCTTTGAGATTTTATGCGCCGCGGTTGGCACCGCCCCGTCTCCCTTGTGGTCGTGGGGTGATGGAGACGGCCAAAGCTACTGAGGCGAGAGAACAAGCCGCTGACATTGCCTATGACAATCGCGAGCGCGGCTTCTACCTCGCCAAAGACCAGGCCCAGCATTTGTTCCCGAACCTTGATTTCAGCGCCATGGGGGTAATGAAGGAGATCACCGCTGAAGGACTGGTTGGTCCTGACGATACTCCTCTGATTGACCAACACCTTTGGACGGCAGCTGAAGAAGAAGAAGAAGGAGCAGGAGAAGAAGAAAGAAATAATGAATAGTGTAACTTTAATTTTACTTAGCTTTTACTGCCTTCTGTAATGCACTTTCCGTCATTCCTATATATAAACAACCCCTCGTCATAGCTTTATATTATCTCCGAATAAATTGTAAATTTTGTTGGATTGCTTTCGCCGTACATCTTTTGGTCGTTACTTCGCAAATCGCCTTGGGAATGGATTCATAGTTTAAAAGCCCTGACGCCCGGAGTAATAAAATACTCAACATCCTGAGCGACTAAGCACTCGCCTTCCACCTTATTCATTCGCCGACCTTATATCCTGCGCTATTTTTCACGCGTCATGTGATTGAATTACGCCTAACGATTCTGTGCGTTAATTTTAACTAGGGCTTGTTGCTTGGATTTCTCCCCCAAGACTTTAAACATTCTCCACAAAGGGATAAATGGCCTCCACTCTTGAGGGCTTCGCCCGGGGCTTTGCCCGCTCGGGGCTTACGATGCTTGGGTCCCAATGGCCATTTGGGGGTCCCAAGACTTTTGCCTAGTTAATGGCGCTCGTCGTATTCTGGCGAGACTTACCCAGCACATTGTTTACGGGACCGGCGATCACGTCAGACTTTCCGGGGGGCGATTCCCAGGCGTCAAAGGCCATTTGTGGAATCGCCACCACATTCAGGGTTCCAGCAAGCCCCTTTGGGGATCAAGCTTGTCCCACCTAGTGATCGCCGTAATTCTTTGTGTCGATCGGCAATTCCGACCGTCAGGGAATCCCAGGGATTTTTAGACACGAATTTCATGAATTTTCGTTTTATTGATGATGCGTCTCATTAAAAAACTCCTTTCGGAGAAAAAGAGTACGCTTTTGCTACAATGGAGAGTTCCGAGGTACATTGAAAACATCTATCTTTGGCGAATACACTGTGCTCACAATCAACTGTAGTAATAACGCAGGCTCAAACCGTTGAACGACCTGGGTAGTCGCCTTCCATCAAGCTCCTCCAAGTGGTAGGCCCCTGTACCAAGAACTTTGATAATGCGGTAAGGCCCTTCCCAGTTCGGAGTCAACTTGTTTCCCGGGGCTCCTGACCGCCACTTTAGGACCAGATCGCCAACCTGCATATCTCGAACGCGAACCCTGCTATTGTACTTGGCGGCCACGCACTACTTCATCGTCGTTTCTCGAATGTGCGCCTCGTCACGTGTTTCAGACAGGAGATCCAACTCCACCGCCATATTGGCTTGATTCTCCTCTTCAAAATCTGGCTGGGTTCGCCATGTGAAATTGTCAATTTCCACCGGCAACATGGCATCTACCCCATAAGTCATTCTAAAGGGGGTTTCTCTTGTAGTAGATTGCACAGTGGTGTTGTACGACCATAGTACCACTGGGAGTTCATCCAGCCAGGCTCCCTTAGCTTCCTCAAGCCGTCGCCTTAGTCCACGCAGAATTACCCTGTTCGCAGATTCTACTTGCCCGTTCGTTTGCGGATGCTCCACAGAGGCGAATCTCATCTGTATACCCATTTCCTTGCAAAATTCCCTTGTTTGGTTGCTTGAAAACTGGGTCCCATTGTCAGATACGATCGACCTTGGGATCCCAAACCTATAAACGATACGTCTCCAATAAAAGTTGACTATCTTTGCAGAGGTTATTTCGGCCAGAGGTTCGGCTTCAATCCATTTAGTGAAGTAGTCCACCGCTACCAATATAAACTTCATTTGCGACCTGGCGGTCGGAAAAGGTCCTACCAAGTCCACACCCCACATGGCGAAAGGCCATGGGGCGCTCATCGTTACCAGCTCTTTTGGCGGTGCCTTAGACAAATCAGCAAACACTTGACATTTTTTGCACCGCTTCATAAAGTCCATACAATCTTTCCTGAGGGTGGGCCAGTAGAATCCCGCCCTTAACACCTTGCAAGCCAAAGATCTTCCCCCAATGTGGCTTGCACACACCCCTTCATGCACTTCAGACATTATCGCTTCGTATTTTTCTGGCGGTACACATTTTAGCAATGGCGTCGAAAAACCACGGCGATACAGGTGTCCATCAATGAGGATATAGTGGCTCGCCTTTCGCCGTTGTTCCTTCGTACATTGCTCTACTTCCGCTGGATCCCCCGCCAAGATAGACAATATGGGTCCCATCCACGTCGCCCCTCTGTTCACACATGCCATGAGCTCGCCTTCAATGCTGGGGTACACGAGTGTTTCCTGAATCACACTTTTGTTGTTGCCGGGCTTTCGCGTACTCGCCAATTTGGCCAACGCGTCGGCCCGCTGGTTTTCTGCCCGAGGAACATACTCTACTACAACTTCCTGAAAAAGCGTCATCAAATACCGCACCCGCTCGAGGTACTTGATCAGATTGGGATCCTTGACCTGGAAAGTTCCCTTTACTTGATTCTCTACCAACTGCGAGTCCGTTCTTATCAACAAACTTCCAATCTTTACTTCCCGTGCCAACTTCAATCCGGCGATGAGAGCTTCGTATTCTGCCTGGTTGTTTGTTGCTTTGAACTCGAATTTCAGCGATTGCTCCAATACTATATTCCCCGGTCCTTCTAACGTTACTCCCGCACCACTGCCGCTACTATTGGAGGATCCATCTACAAAGAGTGTCTACTGAGTGTCCACTCTTTCAAACCGGTCTGGGGTCAACTCAACCACAAAATCAGCCAAATGCTTCCTCCAGAAAGCATTTCTCCAGGTTGAGGCGCATATTGTGCTTCCTTATCTCGCCAAATGCTTCCTCCAGATCTTGATGATGGTCCAAACCACGCACTGATTTAACAATCATGTCATCGACATAAACCTCCATGTTTCTTCCCACCTGCCCAGCAAAAACCCTATCCATTATTTCTTTGGTAGGTCGCCCCAGCATTCTTTAGCCCAAACGGGATATGAATCCTTTGGGCATGCTTTGTTTAAGTCTGTGTAATCCACGCACATTCGCCATTTTCCATTCGCCTTTTTCACCATCACGACGTTCGCCAACCACGTCGGATACTTCACCTCTCTGATGAACTCTGCCGCCAGCAACTTGTCAACCTCTTGTTGAACCGCTTTTCCCTTATCTCCGCCCAAGCGCCGCCTGAGTTGTGAAACTGGCTTGACACTTGGATTCAATGCTAATCGATGGCAGATGAAGTTTGGATCAATTCCGGGCATGTCCTTGCAGCTCCAAGCAAACAAATCTAAGTTTTCGCCTAGCAACTTTGATAGGCGAGTCTCCTGCTCGTCCGTCAATCTAGTCCCAATCTTCAAAGTGCGATCGCCAAACTTTAGCGCCTTTGTTTCCTCAATTGGCGTGGGTTTGTTCACTCGCCCCTCGCCACGCGGATCAGGATTTTCATCCGAAGTTTCAATTTCGTAACATCTGTGCCCAACCAGCGCACTCTTCTTGCCATACAGGTTGAGGCAATTGTTATAACATTCCCTCGCCAATTTCTGGTCCACCTTCAGCTTACCAACCTTTCCGTTGCTTAGTGGGTACTTGACCGCCAAGTGGGCTGTCGAAATCACAGCACAAAGGCGATTCAATGTATTTCGCCCAATGATGACATTGTAAGATGCCACCACCTGGAGAACCAAATACCTTACCTTCAAAACCCTGGCACACTCATCTTCCCCGAATATTGTGTCTAGATCAATGAACCCTCGCACCATTACTTGCTCACCCGCAAAACCTACCAAGGTTCCCGCATATGGGGTCAGATCATTATCAGTCAGGCCCAACTTGCCAAATGCATCTCCATAGATAATATCAGCCGAGCTACCCTGATCCAGGAGTACCCTTCTAACATTGAAACTATTCATCCTTAATTGCACTACTATTGGGTCATCCTTGTGAGGCTTTATCCCCTCAAAATCTGCCATCGAGATTGTTATGTCAGGGTGCACGAATCCGAAAGCAACTTCATGAACTGAATTGACCGCACGAACATGGCGTTTCCGTGCCGCATGGGTATCACCACCACCGCCGAATCCTCCGGCGATGGTGTTTATGGTCCCTACGGGCGGTCCTGAGTGTTGAGCGAACGTGTCATCAGCCCCTTTTGTGGCGATAGCCTCTGATTCTTGCTTTTTCTTGCCCTTAGTGTCCGCTCGCTCCTCCTCTCGCTTATGCGTTTTGTTGTGATCGCCGTTGTTGCGCCACTGGCTTTGGCAATTTCCTTGATATCCCGCCTTTATCAACTTATCAATTTCCCGTTGCAAAGTCCAGCAGTCATCCGTGTCGTGCCCAGCGGACCGATGGTATTCACACCACTTCTTGGGATTGGCGTCCCATGGTTGATATTTTGGAGCCTCTGGCTCATCCACTAGATTTGCACCCCTCGCCTCGCGGAGTATATCCGTTAAATCTGTGTTCATCACCATGTCAGCTTCCTCCCGCTGGCGATAAGACTTAGATTGCCATGGCCGGCGCTGTTCATAATCATCACGCCGTGGATACAACTGCTCCTTGGTCGGCCTCAATACCGCCTTCCCTTTATCTTGTCTTTGCTGCTTGCCATCCCCCTTGTCTTCGCCGTTCTTATCTTTTTTTGCGCGCTTGGGTGACGTGTCGCCTTTTTCCAGTTTCGCGCGCTTTCTTTTGAAAGCATCGTCCACCTCGTCAAGAATATAAGTGCTGGCGCGAGCACGCATCTCTTCCATCGAACGTGCTGGTTTGCGCGTCAACTTGCTGTTCAACCCTCCCGGTAACAAACCATTTTTGAATGCTAGAGCACAGGCTCGAGGCTCCTCGTCCTCTACCTTGACCGATGCAGCGCTGTACCTTGCCATGTATTCCTTCAGTGACTCTCCTTCTTGTTGGCGAATGTTGTATAGGTCATTGATCGTCACCGGCTGATTCTTATTCGCCGAGAATTGCACTAGAAACTTGGATGAGAAGTCTCTGAAATTCGAAATCGATCCGCGCGGCAAAGTTGTGAACCATGCCATCGCCGTCGATTTGAACGTTGATGGAAACATCCTACACTTCACCGCATCTGATGCCGCAATTATCACCATCTTCGTGTTGAAATACAGAAGATGATCCTTCGGATCAGAATCTCCATTGTAAGAATCCAGAACTAACGTTTTCATATTATCTGGAATTGCCACACTCTCAACGTCCTCCGAGAACGGACGGAACTCAGCTACGGAATCCGCTTCCCTGCTTCCATCATCTTGTTGCCCGCGGCGGTAGAAATCCAACTGAGCTTGCAGATGTTCATTCCGCTGCTGAATGTTTCCAATGTCGCGCATCATATGGCGCCATTGCTCCTGTGTCACCGCCGGTTGTTGCTCTGGAGTAGGTGAATTTCCTGGTGAGTGCTCCAGAGATCCGACCTGCGAAGGCGATGGAGGAGGTGGTGGTGGTGATGGAGGAGGAGAAGGCGGCTATACTCCCGCCGTTCGTATCGGAGAATCTAGGACGACCCGATGAGGCCGCCGAGGCGGCGAAATTCGCTGTCGCACTGGTGAATGATGCTGCCTCCTGCGTTGCGTCTCCATCTGAACCAGGAATGACGCAAACTCGATCGAAAAACGAACGCCGGTCACAGAATCAGAATAGGAAAGCTCGAGAACTGCCGAATCGTAATCTGAGGTAGCTTCTAGCACAATCAATCCACGTGAATGGGAGTAGAAAGTTTACAGTCCCCACAGACGGCGCCAAATGTTCTCGGAATGAACATTGAGGATAGGTATAGTGCCTAGAGAGTAGAGAATTATGCTTGAGAGAATGAGAATGAGAGAGAGAATGCTGAATTTCATGTGTAATTTCATTAAATGAGCCAAAAAGTCTCTTACAATTGGTAACTACCTCCTATTTATAGAGCTTGGGTGCTACCTATTGGGCCAATTGGGCCTCCGAGGCTGAGGCCCATCCTAAGGCCAGGCCCTCGCCTTGGGGCGAGCTACACACTGGGCGTTGCCCCCCTAGGGGCTCGCCCAGTCCATTCTTTATGAGTCGAATATTTTTGTTCTTCTTTACAAATTTTTTTATGTTCTTGATGATTGGAGATTGCAAGTAAAATTCAAAGCTTTAGTGGTTCTAAGCTTACTTAACTAAAGATCTCTTTCTATTTGGTTTTCAGGGGATTTTCTGTTTGGCCCAAGTATCTTTTGGGGCGTTGCTTTTAGTAAGTCTGCTGTGCAGATTTCTAGCACTCAGTAATCTCATGCAGGCAGGCTTTGATTCTTAATTTGCTGAACTTTGTTGCACTACTAAGATTTTGAGTGATGGTGCCCACTTGAGCAAGAAACCAAGAAGTCAAATTTTGCAAATCCAAATTCAAGGTGGATTTGGGGAGTGTATAATTGCTGATGAAAGCCAGAAGACCAGTCAGTGCCTATGTCTCTAGAGCGAAATGAACCAATGCATATTGAGGTAAATAATTTTGAGATGATTGGGAGTTCTTTATATTTATTTATTTGCATCATTCATTTTCCAAAGCAAACAACATTTTTCGTCTATTATTTTCTTCATTCAATTTCATGGTGTTAAGAGTCTGGCATAAAAGGATGCTATCCATGATTTTTTTGGTTATGTGAATTAATTGAAGTACTTTTTTTGACTAACAATTCAAGTAATTTGGCAGAAGATGATGAATATTAATCCACGATTTTATTTGCTAGGCTTTCGCCTTACCATATCTACTAAGTAAACCTTCTTCAATGTGAAGAAAGAGATCAAAAACCTCTTTTATAGTTGTTTTGTTGGGACCTGCACAGGGAGAAAGACCTTTGAAAAGTGTCTAAGGCAGCCATCACATATAGGCTTGGGTGTGACTAAGAGTCGCTGTAGAATATGACTATCGATATGGGGTTCTGGCCTTTTTTTTATCATATTCATCACAATCTTCCGCCCTTCTCTGCTAGGCAATGTCAGTGTTGCTTTTGATTTAATTAGTTTACAACATATAGTTGACTTCGTAAGTTATGATTTGTTGTGGTTTCTTATTGATTTGTTTTTATTACTTGATTGCGAATGAAATATTTGATTTGATTTGTTGTCTGCTGTGATTTTAAATTTATCCTCTTTAAGAAATTGAGTGTCCTTCCTAAAGCTTAAATTTATAAATCGGTAGATTAAATTAGAATGGTAATGTTTATCTCTTACTCTATGGCTTTCAAGACTTATGTTATAAAAAACTGGTTGGAGAGAAGATATATATTATCTTTCTTTGGAATCTATTCCAAATCATGTATGAGGATGATGGGACAAATTTCAATTCAAAGTTTCCTTTGGGATTAAGAATGACCTTGAGAGTTGAGGATTTGGTATGAATAAGAGATTTAATGGTTTTAGTAATAACGATAGCAATTAAATCTTAGAAGATTAAAGATTTGAAGATGAGTTTCAGGTTAAGTCCTTTAAGGTATAGTATATGGTTTGATCTTAAAGGGAATGAATTCTGACTTGTGTAGAGAGTTCAGACTTAAGAAAAGTTGTTATTTGATCCGTGACTAGGTAGAAGATTGATTGTGTTGTTTGAATGAGGATAGTTTCGAATAAGGAGATGACAATGATGGATTGTTAGATTTTAAGATGATGATTTGCTTCTAAGCTGTTGATCGAATGATGTTGGATATGAGAAAGTTGGCCGATGAGCCATGCGATGAGATTTGAATGGTACTAGCATGATGATTTATGGACGTGTTTATTATGGTTCAGCTGTTTTTGTGAGAGCATGACGACACTGTCAGGTCGTTCATGTAAGCGATGGAGTTAGGATTTGGATTTCAGTGCCTAGCGCACTAGCCTAAGCGAGGTATCTAGGTTTATTTGGAGATGATTGCTAGATATATAAGTGTTGTCGTTGTTTTGTATGTCACCTTCGAGGTGAATTTGTTCGATGTCTCCCAGGTTTTGGGATGCGTGCTGACGCTACTTTAAGTTTGGAGAAAAAGTGAGGGAATGATGTTCCTGAACCTTCTCTGACTTCGAGTTTCGAGGGAATGATGTTCCTGACGCTAATCTTAATAATTTCTACTCTTTATTTATCTCTTTCTTCAATGAAGAGATGACCTGCTCTAACAAGTCACCTTTGTTATTTACTTATGTTAGCCTATCAAGCATCACAAAGGAATATTCTTTATTCCTTTTTCTTCCTAACCACTCATTCAAAATATCTATTTTTCCTCTCATCCTCACCACACATTCAAATTTCTGATCACACTCTCTTTCCATGTGGGCCCCACCCCACACCGATCAGAATTCAATACACTCTCTCTCCCCCATTCACTCCCTCACGCTCTCACTCTCCCATTCTCCCCTCTCACTCAACATCTCTCTCCCTTTCTCCTCCTTCACTTCTTCTTCCTCCATCTCTGCAACAAACACTTCCCTCCATGGCTGAGCAAAACGCCGCCACCCATGGCCAAGCCACCACCGCCACGAGCGCCCCTCTACTCACGGATGCCGCCATTAACCGTGTAACACCCCGATTTCGGTGGCGTCACTTTAGTAACCAAAAGTAAACTTAATGCGGAAAAACGTGAATATATTTTTTTTTTTTCGATAATAACTAAGACAAGACTGAATTAAATAAAACCCAACAATAACAATAATCAGAACTAATATACAATATATAAACAGCCCGCGCTGTAGTAGTAACCTCGTCACGAGTAAACCTCCAGTGACGGAAAGAAAAGTGTAACGCCCGAAGGCAAAAGGTACAATCCACAGGAAAGGTCAAGTGTCCGCAACACCATCCCTCAAAACTGGGAATAAGCTGGCCCATCGGCCTGAAGCAAGACCTCCTAAGTCCAACCAACTCCCTGTGATTCTCGTAAAGAAACCACACAAAAAGCTATAGGTGGGAAACTACCCTGTCCCCAAAGAAAACAAATGATGTTCAGAGCTAAGACTCTACTCCTACACTAATCCCATCTCGAGGAGCTCACACTAACACTAAAACCTACATGCTAGCATGATCGTCGCCCGAACCTGAATTCAGAACGACCTAGTCTATGTACACCATCCGTCCTCCGCTCGCTATCGCGATGCGCTCCTGTTCCAGCATCCCAACTCTAGTTTCCCCCGAAGGGTGAACCGTCGTGAACCAGTCCGCCAAAGACATCTGACAAAGGGCGTTTGTCCGCCAAAGCACACACAGAAGACGCGAGGGTCAACTCCAAAGAATTACATAAATAATAGCACCAATAGATATAGATAAGAGAATAGCCACTTAGGCTTATAGCTAGGGATAACATCCTAGGGTTGCATTTTCCATAATGAACTTAACAGCAATAATAACAATTAACATGTTCCAAATAGGATTAACAAATAACAATCACACTCGACAACTAAATCAGTATGCATGAATGCAGGATGATTAGTCAAACAACGTCTCTGACTCTCACTCGTCACGTCGCCACGTGTTCTAGGTAAATTAAAGTCTCTAAAAGCTTACCCTAAGGTAAAGTCGATTTCTGCGACAAAAGACACTTCTTCACATCCACATAGTAACTCATGATGATCTCCGGATCATCCGACTCATCTCAATTCGATGGTCACAACTGCTCAACAAGCAAAGAGTATCACATACTCGGAAACTCCCGGTTTCCCGGACTTATCCCCAGGATAGCCCAACAATTAGGCATGTCAAGTCGATCCAACCCCTTGGGTTGAACATACGGACTCGCACACGCAACTCCCACGATTAGGCATGTCGAGTCGATCCAACCCCTTCGGTTGAACATACGGACTCGCACACGCAACAAATGACAACGCCAAGTCGATTCACTCAAAAGAGTCGAACATACGGACATTGCGCGTGTCCAATGACTATCGCCGAATCGATCCAATCCATCGGATTGAACATACGGATCCGCGCGAGTCGAAAGGTTATCGCTGAATCGATCCAATCCCTCGGATTGAACATACGGATTCACGAGAGCCTGAGTGACTACCGCCGAATTGATCCAATCCATCGGATTGAATATACGGATTCGCGCGTGTCGAAAAGTTGTCGCTGAATCGATCCAATCCCTCGGATTGAACATACGGATTCACGCGAGTCGAAAGGTTATCGCTGAATCGATCCAATCCCTCGGATTGAACATACGGATTCACGCGAGCCTGAGTGACTACCGCCGAATTGATCCAATCCATCGGATTGAATATACGGATTCGCGCGTGTCAACAATTATTGCCGAATCGACCCAACCCGTCGGGTTTGGACATACGGATTCGCGCCGCAAAGTCGAGGATACGCCCAACAACATAGCTGCTCCAACAGCACAACCACAATAGCTGCTCCAACAGCACAACAACAAACGCTGCTCCAACAGCACCACAACATCTACATACTCGAAGCCCCTCAACTTTCTCAATGCTGGGATCCGACGACAATTCTCGTTTTCCAAAACTATGATCTGCATCCAAAGCTTCCTTTCGAGTTTATTATCTTTATTTAAAGATTTAGAGGTTGTTTAATGTCTTATGAGTTTTCTTTTCAAAATAATACCCTTTTTAGTCTTATCGCAAATCCTATAAGTTCTCGGGATCTCCTAATCCCCAAATGACTCCAGAGAATGTCTCGATCCACAAACATCATAACAAGGCCCGAATCTCATTCGTCCTATCAAACTTTCTCAAAACTCTCAAAATAAAATCGGCATGACCTGCCCGCTATTCTCACCATTCAGAATCTCAGATTTCCAGTGTAAAGCATATTTAAATCATCACAATCAACAACATGTCATATATCAAGAAATCGCATCATAAACACTTAGCACTTAGCATATAAAGCATGCACCACACATCCTAGATTACCCACATAGCACATAGCATGTAAGTCAATCTTCAAAAACATTCAGTAGATGAATCATCTACATTGTCAGCCGAAGCCTCAGAAAACATTTTCAATCACACACAATCTCAGTGCATAAACAGTAAACAATGTCGAAACATCGACCCTAAGCATTAACTAGAGATTCAGTGAGAAGCCCTCACCTGCAGATTCTCCAGGATTATCTTCTAACTCTTCCTCACAAGTAAAGCGTTGCTCCTCAGGAAATTCCTCAAAAGTTCCTTTAAAGCAAAGTCACAGAAATACTATCAGAATCTATCGAAAACTAAGCTATCGATACTTACTAAGGTTACACGAAGTAATCTATACTCTAAGGTACGATAATCTAGCGCGAAAGACAAGTTTTCGGAAAAGGAAATTTTCCTCCTCCCCCTCTAATAGGCTCGGCCACTTTACACAATTATGGGGCTCGATTTTTCTTCGATCAAACTTGGTTCCTATGCTTTCATTAGCCGTAACTAAGGGTATTCTGAACTCGGAAAAATTATCGGATCAAAAACTGTCGCAGGGGTATTTTGGTCATGATTTTTAACTTAGGATTTTCAAAACTGAAATCCCAAAAACCAAATTTTGCAGGGACGTTACTAACGACGTTTATGACAACTAACCCTACTAACACTAAGCTAAGGCGATAGTTTTTAGCCTAAAGGTTGAAGCTTTACCTCAAAAACTCCAAAAATGGGTATTTTAGGTTCAAATTGATTCCGGCGGAATTCCGGCGACATAACGGAAAATCTAATCCGGCAGAAGTGATCTTGGGCACATATAGAAGAGGTTTAGAATCAGAAATGAAAGATTCAGGATAGTTTTGCAAAAACCCATAAACTATCCGCTCAGAAAACTCTACAGAAAAGCTATGGAAAAAGCGATCAGAGGTAAGGATTAGCGACTATACCTCGAAGCCTTGAAGTAGCAACTGATTGATCGACGATCAAGCAAGAAATGAAGAAAATCTCTCCTCCTCCTCTCCTATGCAAACTCGCGGCCTCCTTGGGAAGAAAATGGTGGAGTTTTGTGATTTCTTCTCACTTGCTTGCTATATATAGAAAATGGTAATTCGCGGGAAAATGAAAGTTTCGCAAATCTGATTTTTCCGGCATCATTCTCCATGAATTCTAAGATAGGTTTTGGCAAAGGAATTCCTAAGCTAAGAAGATGTCTCCTTGTATTTTTGGCAACTAATGCAAAGTCGGTGCAAGGTCGGTGTAAAACTATTTTACCCGATAAGTTGCTTTTTGCATCGAATGTCGGAATGGAAAACTTCCTTCTGAAGAAAGATTGAAATCATCAAGAGAAATGGGTGTACGCGTGTAGAATAATCATTTGAAGCTCTGAATAGATAAAGTCTTCATTGTCGAGAAATTCTAGGGTTTTGAAATACCAGGGATTCGGTTTCGGCAAACTTCCGATGATTGGAATCGGACGTTCGTAGATTCTAGAGTTTCGCCTCGAAACGATTGTGATATATGGAAAAAGAGAAGTTCTAACATTTCTCTGAAGATTTTTGGAATTAACTTCCGTCGTGCCTAAAAGTGAAAATTAGCTATATACTAGGGTTTCTGACCTAGGTTTAAGCGTAAAACGTTCGTGCTATAACTTTTATCGATCATAATGCAATCCTTGAACTTTTCCTGAACTTTCTCCTTCATAAATATATTTCATTTAATAAACTTTCGTTCAGGTTTCCCTTCACATTACATCAACCCTAATCGTAAATGGAAATCTCTTCCATTTATTCTAAGCTTAAAATCTTGGGTCTTACAAACCGCACCACCATCACCGTTCCTTCTTCTTCATCTCAAGGGAGCCACCATGAATGAACCACCACCACCTTGAGGCCACAACCGCGAGCTCCTCTCCCCTGTTTCGCGAGCTCCGCCGCACCACCACCACGTCCAGAAGCGACGAAGAGCTAGAGAAAAACAAAACCCTAAACCGCCACCTTCAAGCTTCGATCTCCGGCGAACCCCTTAGCTTTTGGAGAAACGAATACTACCACTGAACTCCCTTCATCATCAGCTTCAAAACCCCTAAAGAAATTTTGGATTCCGACCACCTTCTTGTAGGGGCTGAAAATGTTTTTGAAAATGTAAGGGCATTTGAGATGGTTAATCTCTAGTTAGTTCTGTTGTTTATGTATTGATTACCTCTGGATGAGCATGGGTTCGATATTAGATTAGGAGAAATTTATACTGTTGTCGTCTTATGATTATAGTAGCTGCTGTTCTGTCAAATACCTAGGTTTAATGACTGAATTTGAAGAAGTAGTCTTCATAAGAACTGTAGCTTTTTCTGTTAGCAAATTTTTGCCACTGGTTCCGTGTCGTTTCGATTTCTCTAGCTCAAGTTATACGCATTTTGGTGAGCACGGGTTAAGCTGTCCCGTTTCTCACGAACTGCTGTAGTATTTGATTTTTCGTGAATTTTGTACTTTGAATCTGGACTTGAAAATTTATGAGAATTTACAAAACCTGTAGATGAAGTCAGGATAAAAATATTAGATTTTTCGGAGTTTATTTGACGTATTTAAAAATTAGCTAAAGTCGCTGTACAGTTTATAATCGTTTGACAAAATTAGTTATTTCAAGTGAAAAGAGTTGTTTTAGGAATAAGATGAGAAAACCTTTTATTTTAAAATTATATTACAATGTTTGGAGTAGGAAAACTTCTTTTGAAACTTGCTTACGTACGTTGTTTATTCGTTTACGAAAATCAAGAACGTATGAGTCTTTACGCACATTTATTCGTTAAAAAGTGATTGCGAAAAGTTTGAAAGTCGAACGAGTTTTTGGAGTGTTAGAGAATAAGTGTTCGAATATTACCTCTTTATTTATGGACGTTTAGGAATAACGTGTATGGATAGAGATAGAACAATTGAGTTTGGATTTTCGATTGAGGAATTAGACTTTGAAAGGTATTAATTAGAATAGATTAAGTTGTGATTGCAATCTTGATGTTGGAAGATGACTTAGGATTGAATCTTGAATTTCAAGAAGTTTATGAGCTTTACTATAAATACTTGATTTTAGAAGGTCTAGATTTGAAACTTTGGAAGTTTGAGGACTTAGAAGTAATTAAGGGATTAATTGAGGACTAGAAGCTGTTTCTTAGAGATTGAGGACTAATCTATAAGTTTGGGATTTTTGTAGAACCAAGTAGAGTTTCAAAGAGACTAGGGTCTTTGCCTAACGAGACATCCCGAGTTTAAGTTTAAGAGAAATGATTCGGTTGTTTTGAAGGAGCTTATGAGTCTTGAATAAGTACATAATCATTAGGTAAGAAGAATTGTTTGTCTTGGAAGTTAACTATGGTTTATGGATTACTTGATAAGAGTTAGTGGATTTGATAAGAATTGATAATGATACAACGTTGGCTTGAGGAATAGATTGTGAGAGCGAGTTGAGACATTAAGTTGTTGTAAGTGACTCGATAAATAAGTATTCTTTATTTGCTCTTTCTATTTTAACAAAGAGATGAGTATTTGGTTTTAAAGCTAATTTACCAAGTCAAAAGCTTTTGAAGCATTATTATTGTTTTGTTGTCATTATGATGACTTTTCTTAATTTCTGCGATTGATTCTAATGGTTTATAACCATTGCAAAGATTCAGTTTAACTTGTGTTTTCTTTGAGTCTTTTGCTTGAGGTTGTAGCTCTAGACTTAAGTAGTAAGTAGCGCGATTAGTGATTTCGTTCAGTATGCTTATGAAAGGTACGAAGAACGGAAGCACCTTGCATCGAAGCTACACAATGGAATAAAGCGAGTCTACACGGGAAAAGCAAATATGTGATTGGATTGGAGTTGCAACTTAGTAAGGGAGTTGGCTAAGGTGAGGGCAACTTACCTTGCTAGCTAATGTTTTAGGCGTCGACCAATTCGACTTGATTTATTGTTTATGCACTTGATTGTGATTGACTGAGAAATGTTTCCTGGAGGCTTCGGCCGAGTGAACTAATTGAGACGTGTGTCTCCGTTTTCTCGGGCTTCGGCTGACATTGGTGATTGAGATTTATTTATCGCTTTGATTTGCCACTGATTGATTCATATGTTGTACTTGCTAAATGGATAATCATAGGCTATGTGAATACTTGTGCACATGATTTGCTGGATTATACTGTGCAATTATACGAATATTTGTGGAACGTCAGAGTGTGGGGAAACTGGTAGTTATGCCATACTCAAGATGAGAATTTGGGAAAAAGCTACAAATTAAGAATAAGATGTTATAATATCTCTATGATATTACATAGTAGTCCATGCTTTCCTCAAAAAAAATCAGTCCTATTTTTGGGAATTTTCACACTACACATTCTTGTCATTTTAGCAGAACTCAATGTGTTTTATATTTAATTATCATCTACAATTCATCATTAACTAGTGTTTTATGCATTGTTAAATGAGAAACTCATAATAACTCAACTTTTTGTCTTTCCTAAACTACTTATCTTTTGTAACAAAAAATTACTTATCTTTAGCATTTAATACTTCTACTATTGCTCCTTGATGGGATAGTACTATACATGCATGCTTTTGATTTCCTTGTTGTTTGATACTAAATTTCATTCTAAATCCACAACACTGTAGTGATAAAAGTAAGTATTAAAAAGAAAGAAAATGCAGTTCAAGCTTCAAGTATAGTACCACTCTGTAAGTTACATGAATATCACAGTTCAAACATGTGTGTATGCGCAAGTGACTGCAATTGTGGTTTGAAATATCTCTGGTACCAGAGTTACATATGTTGTGTAACTTACACAACCTCTCAGGAAGCAATTTGGGCCACACATATGTAATAAAAAATAATTCTAAAATCCTAAATAAAATGAGTGGTTATAAGAAAATCCAATTAAGTTACCATTATACTCTCTCGTATATTACCTTTATATCCCTTTCTTTTTTTTCTTCTTTTCCATGATTACCATACTACCCACCCACCCCTTTCTCATCTCTCTTTCATCTCTCACCTTTCGCACCATCACCGATTGGGTACTCCGGTGAAAGAGGAGCTCGCTTCGCTTAGTTTTGGTGGTGGGATCTCGCATGGAAGAGGTGAGATAGTTTGGATCCGGGTGGCTCGCTGGAGGTTCTCGGTTTGGGGGTTGTTTCAGCGGAGGTTCTGGTGCTGAGGAAGGGAGGTTGCAGTGGTTCATGACTGAAATGGGTGGCTGGGTTTGGCCGGAGGTTAGGTGGAGCGGCGGTGTGGAGGCCGAGATCGAAGAGTAGGTTCTCAGTCTTCTACACGCGGTGGCTCTGCAGGAAGGAAGGTTATCCTAGGCTTCCAACCCACAATGTCCGGTGAGCCTAGCTGCTTGGACTCTAATCTTCTTCTATAAACAATTCTTTCAGGTAGTGTTTTTGCCAATGATGATGGAATTAGGTATTACTTGTATTAAACCAACCAAACTGGATGAAGCTGGAGGTTTGACTCTATGTTTCCTATTTGATGTTGTTAGATGGATGGTGCAATGCTTAGTGTATGGTAGTTACTTATTAAGTTATTGCTAAAAAATATTATTTGACAATGAGTCTAGACTCTTATTTGGCCATTTTGCATGTTGCTGCCTATGAATGTTGATTTGTGTTATGGTCTTCTGTTTATGCTCATGAGTTAAAAGAGTTTTCAATTGCGGCTGCGTCATGTTGCGGAATTGCAGACATGCGCAGGTTGGTGTGGGCGTGTTGCAGTTGCGAGGACTAAAAAACCCTGGATGGTGTTGCTGCAATTTGCGGTTGCAGGCCGCAATTTTAAAACAACTTGCTGTAATTTTCTGTAGAATGAGAGAAACTATTCTGGATATGTTAAATATTTGCTGATAAGTTTTACCCTGTCATGTTTGATCATACACACTTTTGCTGCTTGAAAAAGTCATAATAAGCATTCAATTGGCAACTTAGATTATTGTGCTTCATGTGTCTAGTTTGCCTCTAATTTTATCGATAATTATAAATTACTTGAAGAAATAATTGCAAACTATAAAAAAAGAACTTTGAGAAACCCATCAGTTATGAAGCCATTTGTTTTCTACTTAATGAATATAGTCCCTCAAAGCTACAGTGGTGCAGAGAGCTATTAGCTGCTGAAATTCCAAATACTTTAATAAAGTGCATTAGGATAGTAACAACAGACCCCATAAATGACTAAGTTGTGTGGAGATGTGTGGTTTTGGTATTAGTCAATCCATTATAAACAGCTAGTTAGCATGTAGGAAATTTCAAACATATGAATTTTGCAATACAATATTTTGGTTTTAGGACTAAAGCAGTTTTTCCATAGCCAGGCCACAAGCCTTTAATCATGTAATGCATAATTTTTGATATCTTATACTGATTCTTTACACTCAGGAATATTAATCCTTAACCATTGATAATAATTTATTAACTACAGTTTCTTCATATTAATTAGCGTATAAATCTATTGCCATGAATCTTAGTTTTTGCCTTTCAGGTGATTTTGTCCATCTAGCATGCATCTATTTCATTACATTTATATGTACTGAGGTATTGTATAAACTGGTGTGCTTGTCACCTTTTCCTGGGTTTTTATCACACAAAGCAAAATATAATCCTTATATTTTCATTGATTCATGTTTATTTGTTTCTATCATCAAAATAATCTCACCAACTACCATTACTAATTTTACATTTTGTGTTGCTTGGCAGGTCGTCATCAGAAGACTCCTTCAACAAGTTTGGACAATTTTTGATATGTTTTCAAGATCACCAGAAGGATGTTTGAGTACATATGTTCACTTATTAAGAAAGACATGATGGGAAAAACTCCACATTTCACATTCACCAATGGCCAGCCAATGTCTTTGCATGATCAAGTAGCCATGGCGCTGAGAATACTTGGATCCAGCGACTCACTAGTCCTCATTGGCGGTGTATTCGGGGTAAGCAACACAATTGTTTCACAAGTCACCTGGAAATTTGTGGAAACCATGGAAAATAGTTGTCTCCACCGCCTAAAATGGCCACCCACATAGCTCGAAATGATTGAAATCAAATCCAAGTTTGAGAAACTACAAGGCCTCCTAGATTGTTGTGGTGTAGTTGATGTTACACACATAAATGTGTTTAGCCACACTTCCTTATGAGTTTCTTTGGAAGCTAAACACATTTATGTGTGTAACATCAACTACCCAACAACAAATTGGGAGGCCTTTTAGTGTCTCAAACTTGGATTTGATTTCAATCATTCCGAGCTTTGTGGGTGGCCATTTCAGTTGGTGGAGCCAATTAGTTTCCATGGATTCCACAAATTTCCAGGTGACTTGTGAAACAGTTGTGTTGCTTACCCCGAATACACCGCCAATGAGGACCAGTGAGTCGCCGGATCCAAGTATTCTCAGTGCCATGGCTAATTGATCATGCAAAGACATTGGCTGGTCGTTGGTGAATGTGAAATGTGGAGTTTTTTCCATCATGACTTTCTTAACAAGTGAACATATGTACTCAATCATCCTTCTGGTGATCTAGAAAACAGATTGAAAATTGTCCAAACTTGTTGAAGGAGTCTTCTGATGACGACCTGCCAAGCAATACAAGTAAAAGTAGTAATGGTTGGTTGTGAGGTTGTTTTGATGATAGAAACAAATACACATGAATAAATGAAAATATAAGGATTAGATTTTGCTTTTTGTGGGAAAAACCCATAAAAAAGTGTCAGACACATCCGTTTATACAATACCTCAGTACATATATGTAATAAAATAGATGCATGCTAGATGGACAAAATCACTTAAAAGGCTTAAACTAAGATTCATGGCAATAAATTTATACGCTAGTTAATATGAAGAAACTGCAGCTAATAAATTATTATCAATGGTTAAGGATTAATATCCCTAAGTGCCAAAGAATCAGTATAAGATATCAAAAATTATACATTATATGATTAAAGGCTAGTTGCTTGGCTATGGGAAAACTGCTTTAGTCCTAAAACCAAAATATTGTATTGCAAAATTCATAAGTTTGAAATTTCCTACATTTTAACTGGCTGCTTATAATAGATTAACTAATACCAAAATCACATATCTCCACAAAACTTAGTCATTTATGGGGTCTGTTGTTAATATCCTAATGCACTTTATTAAACTATTTGGAATGTGATTGAACACTAAAAAACATAATTTCAATATGATTGAACACTAAAACAATCAAAAACCAAGTTAGAAACCTCAGAACCAAAGATGCAGGATCAAAATTCTTTAGGAGAAGAAAGGAAGACAATTTTCACTTCTTCAACTTAGAAGCTGGATGTAGGATCATCTAAGGGTAAAGCACCCTCATCGAGGCGGTGAGGCCCCATCCCCCATAACTAATCCCTGAAAAGAAAATCAACAACAAAGAAAATGTCAATTGAAACTATGAAAGCAGACAATTCATCAAACATAGAATCATGATTACTAGTTAGTACTCTGTAGCATGCAACACTTGTTTCTGTCATTAAGTTACTGATCTGTAACAGACATTAATTCCTTTCATCAACAAGATGCAATGACATTAGAAAAAATATTGTAACAATTCTAAATCATGTTAAAGATTAAAAGCTTTGCAACCATATCAAAGAATCAGCCGAATTGATGAATGGATGTGAGCATTATATTCACATAGATTGAATATTCCATTCCATATAAACCAATCCAAAGAAGGAAAAAAAAAACTAATTTCTAATCAAATACATGAAAGTGAATACTACAAATAAAATTTTCAAAAAATTCAGTTGGTGGAAGAGGAAAAACAATGTACTAGACAACAGAAAAGGGATTAACGAAGATCCCAAATCATTAAAATAAAAATAGACCCAGTAATTGAGTTCAAGAATTCTAGTCATGACAAGATGATTCAATCAACAAAAATCTAACCTTGGTTTGAGGATCATGGTACCAATCAGCTCGCAAGTTAAAACCATGTTCAAACCCTTCGATGATGTCATCTCAAACACCAGAATTTTCAAGATAGAGTACAAATATGAAAGTCACTCTCCAAAGAGAAATGTTAGAAATATAATATAAGGAACCATGGAAAAAATCTATCAATTAAAAAACCCAAATAAATGGAGGAACTCAGAACTAGAGATGAACCAATTAGAGGAGCTCATAACCCAGAACCAAAGCCGCCTCCACCTTGATGAGATTGCCTCTTCCGTGTAGAGATCGTAGCCGTCGTAAAAAGATCAACTCCTCTTCCGATTAGATCTGAAACTTTAACTCCTTTGGTAAGATAAAGGAGTGAGTTTTGAAGCATGCACGCTCAGATCTGTGTCAAGGAGAAAAATACAAGGCAAGGATGACATTGATGATCTGTGGGAGGACCATTGATGATGAAGATGGTGACGACAACTGAAGACAAGGGCTCTTTGAGTGGAAAGGGAGAAAACGAGGGTTGTTGCGGCAAGATGGAGAAGAAAAGAGATGGGATTGGGTGGGAGGAGGGTTCCGCCGGCGTAGGTGTGGAAGTGGGAAGAAGAGAAAAGAAATAGAGGTTGAGCTAGGGTTTCAAGAAGTGTGTGACGGCTGGAGAAGAGAAGTGAGATGGTGAGCAGAATTGAGAGGTTAAAACGATATGGTTTGCTAGGAATTGGGCTTGGGCGTAGTGGGCTGGTACCCTTCATGAGGTTAGGTTTTTCAGAAAACAAAAACACAAAACAATAGAGAAAATAATCATGTGCAAGAAAATTTGTTAGATATATAACCTGGTTACTTGGGTATTTATAATAATATACTTTTTTTTTAATTTTCAAAATAGTCTAATTATAAGAAATAAAAAATTACGTTAGTGTTAAATACATTACATTTGTGTTGAATAGAAATTCAAATTTGATTACTACTATTATCTAGTATCATTATTGGACTCATAAATATACAATAATTGTAATAAATTTAAATTTGACTTTGTCTTTATTCTTAAAGGAGATTGAATGTTGTTAGGAAAGTTAATAACTAAAATAACCAAATCTGGGACTAAATATATAACATTTCTCTAAGAAAAAAGAATTCCTATGATAAAAAATATTAAGATTAATTATTTTGTTCCTTTATCAATTTGTTACAGTAATGTTAGGAATTTATCATTTGTGAATTTTAAAATATTAATGAGGCGAAATAATAATTTGAAATTTAAATTATTTATGAGACACATTATTTTTCGAAATTCTAGAATATATAAATAATATAATATATGACATTATCTGCTCTCATCATCAGGTTACTAATACTAGTATTAAAAATGAGTAAAGTGAAATCAGACCAAGGCTGAGTGGTCGCCACCTAGAGGAGTTGCCACCTTTTATTTCGTAAATAGTTTATAATAGCTTAACGAAAGAGGCTTACATGGCACTAGTTAGTTAAGTGACAAAGTAGGCCAACTGGCTTGACACATCATTAATAAAATTCAAAAATTGGAAAAAGGGTGGGGGAGATTCGAGGAGAAAAACAACCACTTAACTAGTTGAACTACATATAACATTGTTCAATCTTGCAACAAAATTTTATTTACATCATTTATCTTTTTCATCCTTCATCCTTCTTCATCATGATAAACTTCATATCCTCTTCTTCTTTCTTCTCCCTTCCACCGCCTCCCACCAACCACCAACTGTCATGAACATCTTGTCATCACTCAACTTCCCCTCCCCCACCTCCCTAGCCTGAGGTAGAGGAACCCAAAGTGTTCGCATAGGTGGCGAATTTGAAGGCTTTGGTGCGGGAAATTTTATTCTCAAAAATTTATTAATTGTTGGTTAAGTTTTTATATAATTTAGGTCTTAAGGAAATGTCAAAAATTAGCCACCAATGTAAGACTTATTCCTCATTTAGTCATTGTGAACTCATCTTTATCCAAGTTATAATTGATGAATAGAATCAACTTGCTTCTTCCTAATTAACCGAGCTTTCAAATCCCCTATTTCCCTCCTCCAAAAGTACACAACACCAGCAGCAAGTATTACCAAGACCAATAGTATTATTTCCCTCCATCACTATCATTATCCAAGACCAATACTAGTATTACCAAGTATTGATGCTACTTTCTGATCAATTTTTTATGCAAAAAGGAGCAATCTTTGATAAAACCCACAACATTTTAAGCGCAGAAAATACTAGTCACTATTACTGTTTTCCTCTTGCTGAGAGAAAGGGAAAAGTATGGAGAGTGAGATGAATCAGCAGCTTTTGTGTACTGCAATGGTTCAAATATTTTAATATGAATATGTTTTGTGCTGTCAAATCTCATAACATTATACCATTAGATTTCCCCATGTAAGCTTTCCACAATTTAATATCTGGTACACTAAGATATAGAACACCAGAATTTTTTTTTCCTGTGAAAATATAATACCGAATTTAAGTTTTCAATACTTTTATTATTATTAAAAGTAATAATCTAGGAAATAATTATTTCTTGCATACATAACATAATTACTCTTCTGAATGACAAGCATAAATCATCCAAAAGCCTAGAAAAGTCCAAATGATAGAAATATGAACACATTGTTCTCAAGAGCAAAACAGACAAGATTTGAAACTGCTTTGAAACAAGATCGTCGATTATGTCCTTCTTCACCACGATATCCACATTAATGTGTCTTCTTCTCTTGAGCAACAGGTACTCCATATTACAAATTAAGAATAAGATGTTATAATATCTCTATGATATTACATAGTAGTCCATGCTTTCCTCCAAAAAAATCACTCCTATTTATGGGAATTTTCTCACTACACATTCTTGTCATTTTAGCAGAACTCAATGTGTTTTATATTTAATTGTCATCTACAATTCATCATTAACAAGTGTTTTATGCATTATTAAATGGGAAACTCATAATAACTCAACTTTTTGTCTTTCCTAAACTACTTATCTTTTGTAACAAAAAAATTACTTATCTTTAACATTTAATACTTCTACTATTGCTCCTTGATGGGATACTACTATGCATGCGTGCTTTTGATTTTCTTGTTGTTTGATACTAAATTTCATTCTAAATCCACAACACTGCATAGATAATAGTAAGTATTAAAACGAAAGAAAATGCAATTCAAGCTTTAAGTATAGTACCACTCTGTAAGTTACATGAATATCACAGTTCAAACATGTGTGTATGCGCAAGTGACTGCGGTTGTGGTTTGAAATATCTCTGGTACCAGAGTTACATATGTTGTGTAACTTACACAACCTCTCAAGAAGCAATTTGGGCCACACATAAGTAATAAAAAATAATTCTAAAATCCTAAATAAAATGAGTGGTTATAAGAAAATCCAATTAAGTTACCATTAGGCTCTCTCTCTGTAACGCCCTAATTTCTCAACTGATGAATCACATTAAGTAACCTAACAAAGTCTAAGGACTATTCTGCAATCCTGGAAAACCAAGGGTATATTTTTTTTAAATGACTAAATACCATAGGGTTGGAAACATTACATAACTTTATTTAAATAACCTGTTTCCCGACATAATAATGTACATAACATAGAGTAGTTCACAACACCATAAACGGGGTTCCAAAATAAGTACGCTCACTTAGACAAGTGGCGAAGATAAGGTTTAAACAACAGTTTTCAGATGGAGAAATAAACTCAGACATAGTCCACCAAAAAGTGAGAAGCAACTGCTTCATCCACCTTTACTCGACCGCCCACAGTCACGGTCTCCAACTCGAACAGCTAAGCTTCAGCGGAAGCCACTCCATCGCCTTTTAGCGTTAAGCGCCCAAACAACAAGTAGCAAATAGAAAGGGTTAACTCCATGCAATTACCACATAATAAAGAGAAAAGCATGTTATTCAAATCTAATACATGCCATGGTAAGTAAGCTACCAATTTAATTCAGGATAGATGACAACTCATCCTATCGATCATGAAATCGAATCATATATTTAACAGAATTAAACATATCAGCAAAATCAACGATATGGTTTTAAAACAGATGCAAACAAAACTTAACAACATAAACTAACTCAGGAATCAATGACTTAACAGCATAGGTTAATTCAGATAACAATAACTTCAACAATATAACATCAAATCAGATATCAACAATCCTCAACAATGTAACGACAAATCAGATATCAATAATCCTCAACAATATAACAACAAATCAGATATCAATAATCCTAAAAAATATAACAACAAATCAGATATCAATAATCCTAAAAAATATAACAACAAATCAGATATCAATAATCCTCAACAATATAACATCAAATCAGATATCAATAATCTTCAACAATATAACATCAAATCAGATATCAATAATCCTCAACAATATAACATCAAATCAGGTATCGACAATCCTCAACAATATCAATCAAACAATAACGTCTCGCAAGACGGGACAGTCCTGTGAAAATATCCACTCCACTGTCACTAAGTAACGCCTCGAAAGACGGGATAGTCATGTGAAAATATCCACTCCACTACCACTTGATAACGCCTCGAAAGACGGGACAGTCATGTGAAAATATCCACTCCACCGCCACTTCAAGCTAGTCAAACATCTCATCCAACTCAGTAGTCACTCAAACAACAATCTCAATTTCAATAATCAACTCAACATAATCACATGTTATTCCTAATCACAACATTCGCACAAACACATCAAGCTCTATTGAGCGATGAAACAATAGTTCAGTGTTATAAAACATAACCATGTCCTATCCACTAGAAAGCAATAATGACGGAAACCAGTAAACGACCGAAGCCTCTCAGAAAACGGAGACACACGTCTCAATAAGTTCACTCGGCCGAAGCCTCAAAAAAACATTTTCCCAGTTCAGTACAACAGTCATAATCAAATGCCAATAAAATTTAAACATCTTCATCTCAAACGCATGCAGTGCGATAAAAGCAGGCAAGACTCAAAGACACTCTAAAACTGAGTTACCCTTACCTTCGTGAGTAGAAGTTGTGCATGGAAGTTGCGAACCTAGAACAAGGAAACACAATCGAAACTGGAAAGAAATCTTTTAAAGCTTCAGAGTTCCTATTTAGGCACGAATTGACAACAGAACTTCATTTGCTAAAACGCGCATAACTTGAGCTACAGAACTCGGAATGACACGAAACCAAAGCCAAAATTTCGACAATCGAAAGAGCTACGCTATAGCTCAGGCCATACATACCCAAAAATTATTTTTGGACACGGTACCCTAACAAACAGGTTTCGGCCACTTTAGAAAATAGGGTTTCCGAACTTTTTCTTCGATCTAAATCAATTCCTAGGTATTCTTAGGCGATATCTAGGCCAGGGAAACTCTCAGAAAATTATCGGATCGAAAACTAGAACAGGGGTATTTTAGTCAAGATTTTTAGCTCGGAAACTCAAAGTCGGAATTTCGAAAAATAAATTGGATGAGGTCGATACCTACGACGTTTAAGACAACTAATCCTACTGACAAGCTCAGTCGAGAGTTTTTGATTCAAAAAGCAAAACCTCAGCATAAAATGGGTATTTTGAGCAGAATTGAAGTTCTGCGGCGATTCGATGAAATTCGGCGAAATGTAATCCGCTAAACATGCTCTTGGGCATGCAGGGAATAAGTTTAGACAGAGAAATCAAGTTATTTGGACAGTTTTACAAAAAGCTCAAAACTTTGAGCACAGAAAGACATAGAGAAAAGCGACAGAATTTACGATCAGAGGTAAGGAAAAGCATCAGTACCTCGAGGCCTACGTATAGCAACTGTCAGTGCGAGGATCAGTCAAGGATTGCAAAAAGCTCTTCTCCCTCTTCTCCTCAAGCTCACCCACGGCCAAAGCATGGAAAAAGATGATGATATTTCAAATTTTGGCTATTTATAGATTGGTCAAAAACGCGGCAAAACAAATATTTCCCGATTCCGATTTTTCCTGTGCAATACTCCGTGAATTCTGAGTGGGTTTCCGTTGTCAAGTTTCCAGAACTTGAATCAAGGTTTTGGAATAAATGAAACGATCCAAAAAGCGGTATGAAATAATTCAACCCGAAAAACTACTTTTTGCAGCGAATGTCAGATGCAGAAACTTCCTTCTGAAGAAAGATTGGAAACATCGAAAGAAATGGGTGTACGCGATTGGAATCTTCATTTGAAGCTCTGAATAGAAAAAGTCTTCGTCGACTGTTTACTTCAAGGTTCTTGAGCTATCAGGGATTCAGTTTCGGCAACTTCCGAGAATTGAAATCGGTTGTTCGTACAGTCCAGGGTTTCATGTCGAAACACTTGTCAAGGAAAGGAATAAGAGAAGTTCTTATATTCCTCTGAATATTTTTGAATATCGTTTCTACAGTGCTTTAAGAGCAAATTAGCCATTTACTAACGTTTTCGCCCTAAGGCGGAAGTGAATGAAACTCGTGCTATAACCTATAACGACTATATAACTATTCTTAACCATTTCCTGAACTTTCTTCTTCATAACGCTAATCCAAACATTAAACACGAGTCAAGTTCCTCTCACGCTTACACATAATCCTATGCGTGAGTTGGAAATTAATCATTTATTTAATTCTAAAATCTTGGGTCTTACACTCTCTCATATTACCTTTATATCCCTTTCTTTTTTTTCTTCTTTTCCATGATTACCATACTGCCCATCCACTACTTTCTCATCTCTCTTTCATCTTTCACCTTTTGCACCATCACCGATTGGGTACTTCGGTGAAAGAGGAGCTCGCTTCGCTTGGGTTTTGTTGGTGGGATCTCGCATGGAGGAGGGGAGATAGTTTGGATCCGGGTGGCTCGCTGGAGGTTCTCGGTTTGGAGATTGTTTCAGCGGAGGTTCTGGTGTTGAGGAAGGGAGGTTGCAGTGGTTCATTACTGAAATGGGTGGCTGGGTTTGGCCGGAGGTTAGGTGGAGCGGCGGTGTGGAGGTCGAGATCGAAGAGTAGGTTCTCAGTCTTCTGCACGGGGTGGTTCTGCCGGAAGGAAGGTTTTCCTAGGCTTCCAACCCATAATGTCCGGTGAGCCTAGCTGCTTGGACTCTAATCTTCTTCTATAAATAATTTTTTCAGGTAGTGTTTTTGCCGATGATAATGGAATTAGGTATTACTTGTATTAAACCAGCCGAACTGGATGAAGCTTGAGGTTTGACTCTATGTTTCCTATTTAATGTTGTTAGATGGATGGTGCAATGCTTAGTGTATGGTAGTTACTTATTAAGTTATTGCTAAAAAATATTATTTGACAATGAGTCTGGACTCTCATTTGGCCATTTTGTATGTTGCTGCCTATGAATGTTGATTTGTGTTCTGGTCTTCCGTTTATGCTCATGAGTTAAAAGAGTTTTCAATTGCGGTTGCGTCATGTTGCGGAATTGCAGACATGCGCAGGTTGGTGTGGGCGTGATGCAGTTGCGGAGACTAAAAAACCCTGGATGTTGTTGCTGCAATTGCGGTTGCGGGCCGCAATTTAAAAACAACTTGTTGTAATTTTCTGTAGAATGAGAGAAACTATTCTGGATATGTTAAATATTTGCTGATAAGTTTTACCCTGTCATGTTTGATCATACACATTTTTGCTGCTTGAAAAAGTCATAATAAGCATTCAATTGGCAACTTAGATTATTGTGGTTCATGTGTCTTTGCCTCCAATTTTATCGATAATTATAAATTACTTGAAGAAATAATTCAAACTATAAAAAAAAGAACTTTGAGAAACCCATCAGTTATGAAGCCATTTGTTTTCTACTTAATGAATATAGTCCCTCAAAGCTACAGTAGTGCAGAGAGCTATTAGCTGCTGAAATTCCAGATAGTTTAATAAAGTGCATTAGGATAGTAACAACAGACCCCATAAATAACTAAGTTGTGTGGAGATGTGTGACTTTGGTATTAGTCAATCCATTATAAACAACTAGTTAGCATGTAGGAAATTTCAAACATATGAATTTTGCAATACAATATTTTGGTTTTAGGACTAAAGCAGGTTTTCCATAGCCAGGTCAATCATGTAATGCATAATTTTTGATATCTTATACTGATTCTTTACACTCAGGGATATTAATCCTTAACCATCGATAATAATTTATTAACTACAATTTCTTCATATTAATTAGCGTATAAATCTATTGCCATGAATCTTAGGTTTAGCCTTTCAGGTGATTTTGTCTATCTAGCATGCATCTATTTCATTACATTTATATGTACTGAGGTATTGTATAAACTGGTGTGTCTGTCACTTTTTCCTGGGCTTTTATCACAGAAAGCAAAATCTAATCCTTATATTTTCATTTATTCATGTGTATTTGTTTCTATCATCAAAATAATCTCTCCAACTACCAATACTAATTTTATATTTTGTGTTACTTGGCAGGTCGTCATCAGAAGACTCCTTCAACAAGAAGGATGTTGAATCCTTATGTTCACTTGTTAAGAAAGACATGATGGAAAAAACTCCACATTTCACATTCACCAATGGCCAGACAATGTCTTTGCATGATCAAGTAGCCATGGCGCTGAGAATACTTGAATCCAGCGACTCACTAGTCCTCATTGGCGGTGTATTTGGAGTAAGCAACACAATTGTTTCACAAGTCACCTGGAAATTTGTGGAATCCAAGGAAAATAGTTGACTTCACCACCTGAAATGGCAGCCCACATAGCTCGAAATGATTGAAATCAAATCCAAGTTTGAGAAACTGCAAGGCCTCCCAAATTGTTGTGGTGTGGTTGATGTTACACACATAAATGTGTTTAGCCACACTTCCTTATGAGGTTCTTTGGAAGCTAAACACATTTATGTGTGTAACATCAACTACACCACAACAAATTGGGAGGCCTTGTAGTGTCTCAAACTTGGATTTGATTTCAATCATTCTGAGCTTTGTGGGTGGTCATTTCCGTTGGTGGAGCCAATTATTTTCCATGGATTCCACAAATTTCCAGGTGACTTGTGAAACAATTGTGTTGCTTACCCCGAATACACCGCCAATGAGGACTAGTGAGTCGCCGGATCCAAGTATTCTCAGCGCCATGGCTAATTGATCATGCAAAGATATTGGCTGGTCATTGGTGAATGTGAAATGTGGAGTTTTTTCCATCATGTCGTTCTTAACAAGTGAACATATGTACTCAATCATCCTTCTCGTGATATATAAAACAGATTGAAAGTTTTGATGATAGAAACAAATACACATGATTGGTTGGTTGTGAGATTGTTTTGATGATAGAAACAAATACACATGAATAAATGAAAATATAAGGATTAGATTTTGCTTTTTTGGGAAAAACCCATAAAAAAGTGTCAGACACATCCGTTTATACAATACCTCAGTACATATATATGTAATAAAATAGATGCATGCTAGATGGACAAAATCACTTAAAAGGCTTAAACTAAGATTCATGGCAATAGATTTATACGCTAGTTAATATGAAGAAACTGCAGGTAATAAATTATTATCAATTGTAAGATCAAGTTTTGATCTAGTAATACAACTCTATGTTTTGATGATTACAAGTTAACCTTTTGATATGAACAATTGTGGTACTCTAATGTGTTTTTCTGAGTGTGCTATTTACAGGCTCTGACCTCAACTCAATCTCACACAAATCAGAAGCACTGTGTATAAAGAGCGACCCAAGCAACGCTTTCGCATTCACCATGTTCAGTATGAACAGTGGAAAAGCTTCAGAAGTTCTGAAGTTATACAAACTCTGATGTGGACTCAGTCACTAGAAGTTCTGAAGATCCAGAAAGTCTGATAACCAAGAAACACTGAAGGCTCAGATATTCTGATGGTGTAGAAGACTCTGAAGATCCAGAAGCTGATTAGTGAAATTCTGATGTCCAGAAGCAAGATACTCTGAAGACCATGTACTTCCCTCTGAGTTCAGAATCAGAAGAAACAATGGTCAGAGGATCTGGGCTTTCCCTCTGACTCTGATCAACCGGCTTCACAAGTTCCAACATGAAGCTTTCTCCTGATCAGAAGTCTCCTAGGTTTAAAGGTCAAGTCGCTATCCAAGTACAAAAGCAACTGTACCTTCCTGACGACCTACCTAACAGTCTCAGACACAGCAGAAGCTGGATTTTCCAGAACTGCCCTCCAACGGTAGCATTTCCCATGCAACGCTCAACCCTAATCCTTAGAGTATATAAAGAGGCTGAAGACTGAAAGAAGCGGCTAGAAGCATTCACATACGCGCAAGACAAATTCAAATTCTTCTAAGCTTTCTTTCATCTGAAATTCATTGAGTTACTATTAGCTTTTTAGAAGCAAATCTCTTGTAAACAATTCTTTGATAAACAGTTTGTTTAGTTCCTTTAGGAGATCAAGGTTGATCGGATCCTAGAGAAGACTAAGAGAGTGAATCTTAGTGTGAGCTAAGTCAGTGTAATTGTTAGTCACTTGTAGGTTTCAAGTGCAGTTGTAACTCTTACCTGATTAGTGGATTGCCTTCATTCTAAGAAGGAAGAAATCACCTTAACGGGTGGACTGGAGTAGCTTGAGTGATTTATCAAGTGAACCAGAATAAAATCCTTGTGTGCTTTTCTATCTCTTATCTTTAGCACTTAAGTTCTCGAAAGATTTGTCAAAATCTTTAAGGTGGAAGCTTTATCTTGAAAACGTTATTCAAACCCCCCCCCTTTCTACCGTTTTTCATACCTTCAATTGGTATCAGAGCGCAAGTTCTGATTACCACACCTAACAGTGTTCAGTGATCCGGGCCGGTGTGAAAAACAATGGCTGCCACCACCAGTGAAACTCAAAGAGATGGTTACAATGCAAAGCCTCCTATGTTCGACGGTCAAAGGTTCGAATATTGGAAAGATAGAATGGAAAGTTTCTTTCTGGGTTTCGATGCAGATCTCTGGGATATTATTGTGGATGGCTACGAGCGTCCAGTTGATGCAGATGGCAAGAAGATCCCAAGGTCAGAGATGACTGCAGATCAAAAGAAGCTGTACTCACAACATCACAAAGCAAGAGAAATTCTTCTAAGTGCTATTTCCTATGAAGAGTACCAGAAGATTACAGATCGTGAGTTTGCGAAAGGCATTTTCGAATCTCTGAAGATGTCTCATGAAGGAAACAAGAAAGTCAAAGAATCAAAGGCATTGTCTTTAATCCAAAAGTATGAATCCTTCATCATGGAGCCAAATGAGTCCATTGAAGAAATGTTCTCCAGATTTCTGTAAGACCCAAGATTTTAAGCTTAGAATAAGTGGAAGAGATTTCCATTTACGATTAGGGTTGATGTAATGTGAAGGGAAACCTGAACGAAAGTTTATTAAATGAAATATATTTATGAAGGAGAAAGTTCAGGAAAAGTTCAAGGATTGCATTATGATCGATAAAAGTTATAGCACGAACGTTTTACGCTTAAACCTAGGTCAGAAACCCTAGTATATAGCTAATTTTCACTTTTAGGCACGATGGCAGTTAATTCCAAAAATCTTCAGAGAAATGTTAGAACTTCTCTTTTTCCATATATCACGATCGTCTCGAGGCGAAACTCTAGGATCTACGAACGTCCGATTCCAATCATCGGAAGTTTGCCGAAACCGAATCCCTGGTATTTCAAAACCCTAGAATTTCTCGACAATGAAGACTTTATCTATTCAGAGCTTCAAATGAATATTCTACACGCGTACACCCATTTCTCTTGATGATTTCAATCTTTCTTCCGAAGGAAGTTTTCTATTCCGACATTCGAGGCAAAAAGCAACTTATCGGGTAAAATAGTTTTACACCGACTTTGCACCGACTTTGCATTAGTTGCCAAAAATACAAGGAGACATCTTCTTAGCTTAGGAATTCCTTTGCCAAAACCTATCTTAGAATTCATGGAGAATGACGCCGTAAAAATCAGATTCGCGAAACTTTCTTTTTCCCGCGAATTTCCAACCTTTATATATAGCAAAGAAAGGAAGAAAAATTCAAATTTTCCTCCATTTTCTCTCCTCAAATCCGCGAGCTCATCCAAGGAAGAAGGAAGAAGAGTTTTTGTTCAAACCTTGCTTGATCGTTGATTAATCAGTTGCTGCTTCAAGGCTTCGAGGTATAGTCGCTAATCCTTACCTCCGATCGCTTTTTCCATAGCTTTTCTGTAGAGTTTTCTGAGTGGATAGTTTATGGGTTTTTGCAAAACTATCCTGAATCTTTCATTTCTGATTCTAAACCTCTTCTACATGTGCCCAAGATCACTTCTGCCGGATTAGATTTTCCGTTATGTCGCCGGAATTCCGCCGGAATCAATTTGAACCTAAAATACCCATTTTATGTAGTTTTTGAGTAAAGTTCCAACCTCTAGGCTGAAAACTATCGCCTTAGCTTAGTGCTAGTAGGATTAGTTGTCATAAACGTCGTTAGTGACGTCCCTGCAAAATTTTATTTTTGGGATTTTAGTTTTGAAAATCCTAAGTTAAAAATCATGACCAAAATACCCCTGCGACAGTTTTTGATCCGATAATTTTTCCGAGTTCAGAATACCCTTAGTTACGGCTTATGAAAGCATAGGAACCAAGTTTGATCGAAGAAAAATCGAGCCCCATAATTAGCCAAAGTGGCCGAGCCCTATTAAGGGGGAGGAAGAAATTTCCTTTTTCCGAAAACTTGTCTTTCGCGCTAGATTATCGTACCTTAGAGTATAGATTACTTCGAGTAACCTTAGTACGTATCGATAACTTAGTTTTCGATAGATTCTGATAGTATTTCTGTGATTTTGTTTTAAAGGAACTTTTGAGGAATTTCCCGAGGAGCAACACTTTGAGTGCGAGGAAGCACTAGTTGATCGTTCTGGAGATCTTTCAGGTGAGGGCTTCTCACTGAATCTCTAGTTAATGCTTAGGGTCGATGTTTCGACATTGTTTACTGTTTATGCACTGAGATTTTGTGTGATTGAAAATGTTTTCTGAGGCTTCGGCTGACAATGTAGATGATTCATCTACTGAATGTTTTTGAAGATTGACTTACATGCTATGTGCTATGTGGGTAATCTAGGATGTGTGGTGCATGCTTCATATGCTAAGTGCTAAGTGTTTATGATGCGATTTATTGATGTATGACATGTTGTTGATTGTGATGATTTAAATATGCTCTGTACTGGAATCTGAGATTCTGAATGGTGAGAATAGCGGGCAGGTCATGCCGATTTTATTTTGAGAGTTTTGGAGAAAGTTTGATAGGACGAACGAGGTTCGGGCCTTAATTTTGTTTAGTGGATCGAGACCTCCTCTGGAAGCGACTTGGGATTGGGAGATCCTGCAAATGTATAAGGCTTGCGATAAGACAAAATGGAATCTATTTTATAAAGAAAACTCATAAGACCTTAAATAACCTCTAAATCTTTAAGTAATGATAACAACCTCGAAGGAAGGCATTGGAAGTGAAATCTTAATTTTGGAAAACGAGGATTGTCGTCGGATCCAAGTGTTGAGTATGTCGTTGTTGTGCTGTTGGAGCAGCGTTTGATGTCGTGCTGTTGGAGCAGCGTTTGTTGTTGTGCTGTTGGAGCAGCTATGTTGTTGGGCTATCCTGGGGATAAGTCCGGGGAATTGACAGTTCCCGAGTATTTGATACTCTTGTGCTGTCGGAGCAGCTATGTGTTGTTATGAAGTGCCAAGCAGAGTACTTCGGTATAGCAGGAAGTAACGATCAGCCATGCAGAGTTGGATCGGTCCTGACTATACCTGGCACAACAGGAGGTAACGATCATACATGTAGAGTTGTATCGTGCCTGTTGATGTTCGGCATAGCAAGCAGAAATGGTCAAACCATGTAGAGTTTGTACCGTCTTGACTATAGCCAAAGGTGATAAGTGACGCCCGAGCAGAAATGGTTAAACACGAGGCTAGTGTTACGACCGTCTCGAGGTGCCCAGCCTTTAAGTGGCAATACCTTTGGTTTGTCCCGTCGCCAAGCAAAGTGACGTTGTGGTTTTGTTCCGTCGCTAAGCAGAGTGACGTTGTTGTTTTGTTCCGTCGCCAAGCAGAGTGACGTTGTTGTTTTGTTCCGTCGCCAAGCAGAGTGACGTTGTCGGTTTGTTCCGTCGCCAAGCAGAGTGACGTTATCCGGGTTTTTTTGCTGATCTGACTACATGATGAGTGTGTTTGATACTTGTTAGTTCTACTAGATGCATGTTAACTGTGATTTACAGTCGTTATATTCTTTGTGGAAATATGCAACCCTAGGATGTTATCCCTAGTTATAAGCCTAAGTGGCTATTATCTTATTTATATTTATTGGTGCTATTATTTACATAATTCTTTGGAGTTGACCCTCGAGTCTTCTGTGTGTGCTTTGGCGAACAAACGCCCTTTGTCAGATGTCTTTGGCGGGCTGATTCATGATGGTTCATCCTTCGGGAGGAACTAGGGTTGAGATGCAGAAACTGGAGCGTATCGCGGTAGCGAGAGGAGGACGGATGGTGTACTTAGACTAGGTCGTTCTGAATTCAGATTCGGGCGACGACCACGCTAGCATGTAGGTCTTAGTGCTGGTGTGAGCTCCTCGAGATGGGATTAGTGTAGGAGTAGAGTCTTAGCTCTGAACATCATTTGTTTCTTTTGGGACAGGGTAGTTTCCCACCTATAGCTTTTTGTGTGGTTCTTTACGAGAATCACAGAGAGTTGGTTGGACTTAGGAGGTCTTGTTTCGGGCCGATGGGCCAGCTTATTCTCAGTTTTGAGGGATAGTGTTGCGGACACTTACCTTTAGATTTGGTTGTACATTTTGCCTTCGGGCGCTACACTTTTCTTTCCGTCACTGGAGGTTTACTCGTGACGAGGTTACTATTACAGCGGGGGCTGTTTATATATTGTATATTAGTTCTGATTTTGTTATTGTTGGGTTTATTTAATTCAGTCTTGTCTTAGTTATTATCGAAAAAAAATATTTCACGTTTTTCCGCATTAGGTTTACTTTTGGTTACTAAAGTGACGCCACCGAAATCGGGGTGTTACAATTTCAGTTGCTTGTAGCTGGCATACGACCTCTCAACAAGAGCTACACAACAAAAGATCATGTCATAAGGGTCATCAGGTGTCTTCCTGAAAGTTGGATGCCTTTAGTGACTTCAATAGAGCTCACGAGAGATGTTGAGAATATGAGTTTAGAAGAACTCATCAGCATTTTGAAATGCCATGAGCTGAAGCGCTCAGAGATGCAAGATCTGAGGAAAAAGTCCATAGCCTTGAAATCTAAATCTGAAAAGGCTAAGGATGAGAAGTCAAAAGCTCTTCAAGCTGAAAAAGAGGAATCTGAAGAAGCATCAGAAGATTCTGATGAAGATGAGCTGACTCTGATCTCCAAGAGACTCAATCGCATCTGGAAGCACAGGCAGAGCAAATACAAAGGCTCTGGAAAGGCAAAAGGAAAGTCTGAATCCTCAGGTCATAAGAAGTCCTCACTTAAGGAAGTCACATGCTTTGAGTGCAAAGAATCAGGGCACTACAAAAGTGACTGTCCAAAGTTGAAGAAGGACAAGAAGCCAAAGAAGCACTTCAAGACAAAGAAGAGTCTGATGGTGACATTTGATGAATCAGAGTCAGAGGATGTTGACTCTGATGGTGAAGTCCAAGGACTCATGGCTATTGTCAAAGACAAAGAAGCAGAGTCAAAGGGAGCTGTTGACTCTGACTCAGAATCAGAAGGAGATCCTTACTCAGACGATGAAAATGAGGTATTCGCTTCTTTCTCTACCTCTGAACTGAAACATGCATTGTCTGATATCATGGATAAGTATAACTCCTTATTGTCTAAGCATAAGAAGCTGAAAAAGGACTTATCTGCTGTTTCCAAGGCTCCTTCTGAACATGAGAAAATTATTTCTGATTTGAAAAATGATAATCATGCTTTGATCAATTCTAACTCTGTGCTTAAGAACTAGATTGCTAAGTTAGAAGAAATTGTTGCTTGTGATGCCTCTGATTGTAGAAATGAGTCTAAGTATGAAAAGTCTTTTCAAAGATTCCTAGCTAAAAGCGTGGATAGAAGCTTAATGGCTTCAATGATCTATGGCGTAAGCAGAAATGGAATGCATAGCATTGGCTATTCTAAACCAATTAGAAATGAGCCCTCTGTGTCTAAAGCTAAATCCTTGTATGAATGCTTTGTTCCCTCTGGTACCATATTGCCTGATCCTTTACCTGCTAAAGTTGCTAAAAACCCTCTTAAAAAGGGATCTTTCTCTATGTCTAAATATCATGCAAATATTCCTTTAAAATATCATGTTGAGACACCCAAGGTGATCAGAACCTCTGGGGTAACTAACTAGAAAGGACCCAGAAAGTGGGTACCTAAGGACAAGATTATCTATGTTGCAGATATCCTTGATAGCTCCACTGAAACACCAATCATGGTATCTGGACAGTGGATGCTCGCGTCACATGACGGGAGAAAGGCGTATGTTCCAAGAGCTAAAACTTAAGCCTGGAGGCGAAGTTGGCTTTGGAGGAAATGAAAAGGGTAAAATTGTTGGTACTGGTACTATTTGTGTAGATAGTAGTCCATGCATTGATAATGTGTTATTGGTAGACGGCTTAACACATAACTTATTGTCTATAAGTCAATTAGCTGACAAGGGTTATGATGTTATATTCAATCAAAAGTCCTGCCGGGCTGTAAGTCAAATCGATGGCTCTGTTCTGTTTAACAGCAAGAGGAAGAACAACATTTATAAGATCAGATTATCTGAGTTGGAGGCTCAGAATGTGAAGTGCCTTCTGTCTGTTAATGAAGAGCAGTGGGTATGGCATAGACGGTTAGGGCATGCCAGTATGAGAAAGATTTCTCAGCTGAGCAAGCTAAACCTTGTCAGGGGCTTACCCAATCTGAAGTTCGCTTCAGACGCTCTTTGTGAAGCATGTCAGAAAGGCAAATTCACAAAAGTCCCTTTCAAGGCAAAGAATGTTGTCTCAACCTCAAGGCCGTTGGAACTTCTGCATATCGACCTTTTTGGACCAGTGAAAACTGAGTCTATAGGTGGCAAGAGATATGGGATGGTTATCGTTGATGACTATAGCCGCTGGACATGGGTAAAGTTTCTAACCCGCAAGGATGAGTCTCATGCTGTGTTCTCTACCTTCATTGCCCAAGTGCAAAACGAGAACGCTTGTAGGATTGTGCGTGTCAGAAGTGACCATGGTGGAGAGTTTGAGAATGACAAGTTTGAGAGTCTGTTTGATTCCTATGGAATTGCACATGATTTCTCTTGTCCCAGAACTCCTCAACAAAATGGTGTTGTTGAGAGGAAGAACAGAACTCTTCAGGAGATGGCTAGAACCATGCTCCAAGAAACTGGCATGGCTAAGCACTTTTGGGCAGAGGCAGTAAATACAGCATGTTACATTCAGAACAGAATCTCTGTGAGACCAATTCTGAATAAGACTCCCTATGAATTGTGGAAGAACATAAAACCCAACATTTCTTATTTTCATCCTTTTGGTTGTGTTTGTTATGTTCTCAATACTAAGGATAGATTGCATAAATTTGATGCTAAATCTTCTAAATGTCTATTACTTGGTTATTCTGAGAGATCTAAAGGTTTTAGATTTTATAATACTGATGCTAAGACTATTGAAGAATCTATTCATGTTAGATTTGACGATAAGCTTGACTCTGACCAGTCAAAGCTAGTTGAGAAGTTTGCAGATTTAAGCATTAATGTTTCTGACAAAGGCAAAGCTCCAGAGGAAGCTGAGCCAGAGGAAGATGAACCAGAGGAAGAAGCTGGTCCCTCTGACTCACAAACTCTGAAGAAGAGCAGAATCACTGCAGCTCACCCTAAGGAATTGATTCTGGGCAACAAAGACGAACCAGTCAGAACCAGATCAGCCTTCAGACCCTCTGAAGAGACCTTGCTCAGTCTGAAAGGATTGGTGTCCTTAATTGAACCCAAGTCCATAGATGAAGCTCTTCAGGACAAGGATTGGATTCTGGCCATGGAAGAAGAATTGAATCAATTCTCCAAGAACGATGTTTGGAGCTTAGTGAAGAAGCCTGAGAGTGTCCATGTAATTGGAACAAAATGGGTATTCAGAAACAAGCTGAATGAGAAAGGAGATGTAGTCAGAAACAAGGCAAGGCTAGTTGCTCAAGGCTACAACCAGCAGGAAGGAATAGACTACACTGAAACATTTGCTCCAGTAGCAAGACTAGAGGCAATCAGACTGTTGATCTCTTTCTCAGTGAATCACAACATAGTTCTACATCAGATGGACGTGAAGAGTGTGAAGGTATGAAAAACGGTAGAAAGGGGGGGTTTGAATAACGTTTTCAGTACAAAACTACCACCTTAAAGATTTTAACAAATCTTTTCGAGAACTAAGTGCAAAAGATAGAGATAGAAAAGCACACAAGGATTTTATCCTGGTTCACTTGATAAATCACTCAAGCTACTCCAGTCCACCCGTTAAGGTGATTTCTTCCTTCTTAGAATGAAGGCAATCCACTAATCAGGTAAGAGTTACAACTGCACTTGAAACCTACAAGTGACTAACAATTACACTGACTTAGCTCACACTAAGATTCACTCTCTTAGTCTTCTCTAGGATCCGATCAACCTTGATCTCCTAAAGGAAAATCAAACAACTGTTTGAGGTTGGTGTTTACAAGGGTTTGCTTCTGAATAAGCTGAGTGTAAACTAAATAAATTACAAGATGAAAGAAAGCTTAGAATATTTTGAATGTCTTGCGCGTGTGTTGCTTCTTAGTTTCTTAGCCGCTTCTTTCAATCTTCAGCCTCTATATATACTCCAAGGATTAGGGTTGAGCGTTGCATGGGAAATGCTACCGTTGGAGGGCAGTTCTGGAAAATCCAGCTTCTGCTGTGGCTGAGAACGTTAGGTAGGTCGTCAGGAAGGTACACTGCTTTTGTACTTGGATAGCGACTTGACCTTTTAACCTAGGAGACTTCTGATCAGAGGAATGCTTCGTATAGGAACTTGTGAAGCCGACTGATCAGAGTCAGAGGGAAAGCACAGATCCTCTGACCATTGTATCTTCTGATTCTGAACTCAGAGGGAAGAACATGGCCTTCAGAGTTTCTTGCTTCTGGACTTCAGAGTTTCCACTATTCAGCTTCTGGATCTTCAGAGTCTTCTACACCATCAGAACATCTGAACCTTCAGTGTTTCTTGGTTGTCAGAACTTCTGGATCATCAGAGCTTCTAGCGACTGAGTCCTCATCAGAGTTTGTATAGCTTCAGATCTTCTGAAGCTTTTCCACTGTTCATACTGAACATGGTGAATGCGAAAGCGTTGCTTGGGTTACCCTTTATACACAGTGCTTCTGATTTGTGTGAAATTGAGTCAGGGTCAGAGCCTGTAAATAGCACACTCAGAAAAACACGTTAGAGTACCACAATTGTTCATATCAAAAGGTTAACTTGTAATCATCAAAACATAGAGTTGTACTACTAGATCAAAACTTGATCTTACAATCTCCCCCTTTTTGATGATGACAAAACTAAGATTTTTGATGAACAATTCTTAAACATTAAACTGAATTCACTCAGAGTTTAGAGATATAGAATAAGACTTATCCTGATGTGAATAGTTTATCTTGCTCATTCTGAATTCAAGTCACTGCTTGATTCTGAGCTTAGCTCCCCCTGAATCTAATACTTGATGAAAACGTTAGTAAAGTCTAGATTCTGAGCTAAATCATATAAGAGTTCAGAGTGAAAAGCTTATGACATAGATGAAAAACGAATAATCAGAGCGCATAAGTGATCAGAGTCATGGACAAGGTATCAGAGTCTTGGGTATCAGAGTCAACTTAGAATCACTTCAGAAGAAGTGAAATGTATTCCTTGTATTTGCCCAGTGACACATCTATGGTCATGAAGGTGGAACTCTTAGAATCTCCAAAAGAAAAATAAGTCACACTAACACATCTTACACATCAAAAACTGGGTTTACTCCCCCTTTTTGTCATAAGCAAAAGGCTCGGGGTGTGAAAAACTTAGCTTGAAGTACAAGGTACTCCCCCTTAGAGAAGGTCTAAGTTTAAAGAAAATGAAGACGATGTAAGAATCAGAGTGAGGCGATAATAAATAGAGGAGTTAATGCAAGGGATGAACGTTTACCACCGGTCAAGGGAGTAAATAGAAGGGTCAGTTACCAAGAACTTAACCTCGAGAAACTGTAAGAGCATTAACTTTCAGAGAGAAAGTGAAGCCTATAAAAACGTTGGAGAGAAAGGTAAGCTTCACATCTCGAATAATTTTCAGTAAGAAAAATGGCATCATACAGAATGGCATTAGAAGAGCTCAGAAGGAAGGCGTTTGAGGAAGATATGTTCCTCAATATTAGGCATCCCGATGGTACAAAGACCATACAAGAGCTGACGAAGACACTGCTTGAAGAAGATCTTGGTCCAGAGATGGAGAAAGATCTGAAGGAGTTCCTCTGCTTCGTGGAAGAGATTCAGGAGCTTTGCCAGCGGGAGCTGAATCTGCTGGAAGAGAAAGAAACTGTGGAAAAGAGACTTAAGACGACAGAAGATAGTCGAGAAAAAGATGATCTGACCATCAAACTCGGCAACATAGAGTATGCATTGGATCGTCTGGAGAAGGAAAGAGTGAAGCAGCGCCAAGAATGCAGAAGAATGAGGAAGGATCCTCCATTCTAGATATAGGGAATAATGTATGATGGAAGGAAATATGATGTAAATATAGAACAATTATGAATAAAACAGGTTTTGCAAACATGTGTGACACAAATATATATAGATATATGCATATAGAAACACAAATGAACAAATTAAAATAAGTAAATAAACAGAGTTTAAATAAAACAACGTTAAATAAAAAGGAAAAGGAAGAAAAAGAAGAGATCCTAAAAACTAAGGTTTGTCAGTACGGCGCAGAAGTTCCATCATCATGTGCTTCATCTCAATCAGCATGGATTCATGAGTGTCAAGACGTTGTTCCATGATGTCGAGTCTGGATGAGCTTGTCGGAGTAGAGCTGGAAGGAACGTTCTGAGCAGCTTGAGGTTCTGGAATGGAAGCAGAAGCAGCAGGAGTAAATGGAACTGGTGCAAGTCGCTCTGCCTCAGCTTCAGCTTCAAGACGTTCTGCCTCAAGTCTGGCTTGTTCAGCCTGAGCTGCTGCTTGACGGGCAGCTTCTTCTTCTTGTTCTTTCTGTCTCTTGGCTTCTTCAATGGCTTCAAGAAGCTTGGTTCTCTGTTCGAGTTCATGAAGAGCCACCCTCCTAGCAAACCTTTGCTTTGCAGCCTCAATGCTCTGACTTCCCTCTGCATGCAGGAGTTGTATGTGCTGATGATCGAGTCACTCTGGCAGGAGGTTCAGTCCTTCTGACATAGCATCTGATGGCTTCAGGATGATCTGCTTGAGTCCACAGAGGGTAGTCATTCAGAGGCATTCTTCTTCCTCTGATCTCAGAAGATGTGTCCTCATGAGCAGGAGCAATCTTCTTCTGGACTAAGCCCATCTTCTTCAGAGAGTTGACAGTGAAGACATCGCTGACGATTGTGCTCAGGTCCTCTGTGCAACCAGTCTCGATCAAATCTTGCACCAGGTTGCTTTCAATGAGAAAGTCTGAGAGCAGCCTCCCAAAAGGGATATATTTGATGGCTGACTTGATGGAGGAGGTGGTGCGAGACTTCCGGATGCATTCCTTCAAATAGGAGAACAGGAAGTAGGGAAGGCAGATCTTCTCCTTGTCTTGAATGAAGAACAGCATCGCCTTCTGATTGAAGTTGATGTAGTCTGGAGAACTGCCCTTTGGTCGTTGATTGATGCAGTTGAGCAGGATCTTGTGCCAGATCCTCAGTTTGGGGTGAAGGTCCATCACCTTGTAACTCGTCTTGCCCGGTTTGAAGGTGGTGTACAGGGCCTTGTTGACGATGTCCTTGGTTCTGGGTTTCAGCTTCGATTCCGTCAGTGAGAACCGATACCCATGAGCAGTTTCTGCACCTAGCAGATTCACGAAGGACTTCTCCGTGATGATGATCTTCCTACCCAGTATGTAAGAAACCACCTGAGTGTCATCACAATCAGCGTGCTTCCAGAATTCCTTTACCAGCTTCTCATACACCGGTCCTCGAAGTCGATTGAAGTAGTTTCCCCAACCTTGAGCTTGGACTTCAGGACGAAGATCAAACCCATTTGCAGCCAAGTTGTCGAGGTTGAATCTCCATTCTGCAAGGACTTGGAGTTCCTCAGGAGGAAATACACAGTGAACGGCACAGCCCCGTTCTGCAATAGGAACAATCTCCTCTTGAGCTTGAGCTTGTTCTTGTGCTGGGTTCTCAGAGCCCCGTTGACCCGTTGCCAAACCGACTACCATGTGAGGGAACTGAGGTGCATCTGCAGTAGATCTTCTGGTTTGTCTCACCATTTTGAAGAGGTTGAAGGTTTGAGGTAAAAGATGAAGTTTGAAGGATGAAGAGAGAAATCACGAAGGAGGCAGTTTTGAAAAGCAGGGAGTGCGAGAGTGAAAACCGGAAGTGAGAGAGAACGTGTGTGTATAGTGGGTTTTATCAAATAACCGTTGTTGATTCAAAAAGCACTTTAAGATCAACGGTTGAAAATTAAAAATAGACAGTAACTGTAAAATACACAATCACACACAGAAGATAAGCATATCTACACGCAATCACAACAGACTGTCACACGGGCACAAGGAACTATGCATCAGAAATTCTGACGCACGTGTTGTTGTCTCAGCTTCAGAGTCAGTACCAGTGGGCACACACACTCTGATTGAGTTACCTTCTGAACTAGACATCTTCTGATCAAGAAGTATCATAGTCAGAGGTTCTGATCTATCTTCACTCTGGACAAAAGTCCATGTTTAGATTTTTCAGAATAAAATTAAATCTATCTTCAGCTAAGGGCTTTGTAAAGATATCTGCCCATTGATGGTCAGTATCAACAAACTTCAGAAGAAGTACGCCCTTCTGCACATAATCTCTAATGAAGTGATACTTTACCTCAATGTGCTTTGCCCTTGAATGCAAGATAGGATTCTTGCTCAACGAAATTGCAGCAGTGTTATCACAATAAATTGGGATATTGCTCTCAAGGATCTGATAATCCTCCAGCTGATGTTTCATCCAGAGCATCTGAGTGCTGCATATTGCTGCTGAGATATATTCTGCCTCTGCAGTTGATAGAGCAATGGTTGATTGCCTCTTGCTTGCCCATGAGACTAGATTGCTTCCCAGAAATTGACAATTTCCAGAAGTACTTTTTCTCTCTGTTCTATCTCCAGCATAATCAGCATCACAATAACCTGAAAGCTTATACTCTGATGTTTTCTTATACATCAAGCCAAGGTTAGTGGTGCCTTTCAGATACCTTAGGATCCTCTTAACAGCAGTTAAGTGGGTTTCCCTTGGATCTGATTGGAAACGAGCACATAAATGAACACTAAATAATATGTCTGGCCTAGATGCAGTTAAGTACAGAAGTGAACCTATCATGCCACGGTAGAGCTTCTGACATACTTTACCACTTATATCCTCTTTTTCCAGAATGCATGTTGGATGCATTGGAGTCTTGGCCACTGTAGATTCCAGCATATTGAACTTCTTCAGAAGTTCTTTAGTGTACTTGCTCTGATGGATATATGTTCCTTCTGGTGTTTGATCAACTTGTATTCCCAGAAAGTACTTTAATTCTCCCATCATACTCATCTCAAATTCAGCCTGCATCATCTCAGAAAATTCTTTGCATAGAGATTGATTAGCAGAACCAAATATAATATCATCAACATAAATTTGCACAATTAAGATATCATCTTTATAAGTCTTGCAAAAGAGAGTTGTATCTACTTTACCCCTTACAAACTCATTCTCCAGAAGGAATGAGCTAAGTCTCTCATACCATGCTCTGGGAGCTTGCTTCAGACCGTAGAGTGATTTCTTCAATTTGAACACATGGTCTGGTTTCTTTTCATCTTCAAAACCTGGGGGTTGATGAACATAGACTTCCTCTGAGATATAACCATTTAGGAAGGCACTCTTACGTCCATCTGATGTAGAACTATGTTGTGATTTACTGAAAAAGAAATCAATAGTCTGATTGCCTCCAGTCTTGCTACTGGAGCAAATGTTTCAGTGTAGTCTATTCCTTCCTGCTGGCTGTAGCCTTGAGCAACTAGCCTTGCCTTGTTTCTGACTACATCTCCTTTCTCATTCAGCTTGTTTCTGAATACCCACTTCGTTCCAATAATATGGACACTCTCAGGCTTCTTCACTAAGCTCCAAACATCGTTCTTGGAAAATTGATTCAGTTCTTCTTCCATGGCCAGAATCCAATCCTTGTCCTGAAGAGCTTCATCTATGGACTTGGGTTCAATTAAGGACACCAATCCTTTCAGACTCAGCAAGGTCTCCTCAGAGGGTCTGAAGGCAGATCTGGTTCTGACTGGTTCATCTTTGTTGCCCAGAATCAATTCCTTAGGATGAGCTGCAGTGATTCTGCTCTTCTTCAGAGTTTGTGAGTTAGAGGGACCAGCTTCTTCCTCTGGTTCATCTTCCTCTGGCTCAACTTCCTCTGGAGCTTTGCCTTTATCAGAAACATTAATGCTTAAATCTGCAAACTTTTCAACTAGCTTTGACTGGTCAGAGTCAAGCTTATCATCAAATCTAACATGAATAGATTCTTCAATAGTCTTAGCATCAGTATTATAAAAACTAAAACCTTTAGATCTATCAGAATAACCAAGTAATAGACACTTAGAAGATTTAGCATCAAATTTATGCAATCTATCCTTAGTATTGAGAACATAACAAACACAGCCAAAAGGATGAAAATAAGAAATGTTGGGTTTTATGTTCTTCCACAATTCATAAGGAGTCTTATTCAGAATTGGTCTCACAGAGATTCTGTTCTGAATGTAACATGCTGTATTTACTGCCTCTGCCCAAAAGTGCTTAGCCATGCCAGTTTCTTGGAGCATGGTTCTAGCCATCTCCTGAAGAGTTCTGTTCTTCCTCTCAACAACACCATTTTGTTGAGGAGTTCTGGGACAAGAGAAATCATGTGCAATTCCATAGGAATCAAACAGACTCTCAAACTTGTCATTCTCAAACTCTCCACCATGGTCACTTCTGACACGCACAATTCTACAAGCCTTCTCGTTTTGCACTTGAGCAATGAAGGTAGAGAACACAGCATGAGACTCATCCTTGCGGGTTAGAAACTTTACCCATGTCCAGCGGCTATAGTCATCAACGATAACCATCCCATATCTCTTGCCACCTATAGACTCAGTTTTCACTGGTCCAAACAGGTCGATATGCAGAAGTTCTAACGGCCTTGAGGTTGAGACAACATTCCTTGCCTTGAAAGGGACTTTTGTGAATTTGCCTTTCTGACATGCTTCACAAAGAGCGTCTGAAGCGAACTTCAGATTGGGTAAGCCCCTGACAAGGTTTAGCTTGCTCAGCTGAGAAATCTTTCTCATACTGGCATGCCCTAACCGTCTATGCCATACCCACTGCTCTTCATTAACAGACAAAAGGCACTTCACATTTTGAGCCTCCAACTCAGATAATCTGATCTTATAAATGTTGTTCTTCCTCTTGCTGTTAAACAGAACAGAGCCATCGATCTGACTTACAGCCCGGCAGGACTTTTGATTGAATATAACATCATAACCCTTGTCAGCTAATTGACTTATAGACAATAAGTTATGTGTTAAGCCGTCTACCAATAAAACATTATCAATGCATGGACTACTATCTACACAAATAGTACCAGTACCAATAATTTTACCCTTTTCATTTCCTCCAAAGCCAACTTCGCCTCCAGGCTTAAGTTTCAGCTCTCGGAACATACGCTTTTCTCCCGTCATGTGACGCGAGCATCCACTGTCCAGATACCATGATTGGTGTTTCAGTGGAGCTATCAAGGATATCTGCAACATAGATAATCTTGTCCTTAGGTACCCACTTTCTGGGTCCTCTTTTGTTAGTTACCCCAAAGGTTCTGATCACCTTGGGTGTCTCAACATGATATTTTAAAGGAATATTTGCATGATATTTAGTCATAGAGAAAGATCCCTTTTTAAGAGGGTTTTTAGCAACTTCAGCAGGTACAGGATCAGGCAATATGGTACCAGAGGGAACAAAGCATTCATACAAGGATTTAGCTTTAGACACCGAAGGCTCATTTCTAATTGGTTTAGAATAGCCAATGCCATGCATTCCATTTCTGCTTACACCATAGATCATTGAAGCCATTAAGCTTCTATCTACGCTTTTAGCCAGGAATCTTTGAAAAGATTTTTCATACTTAGATTCATGCTTACTATCAGAGGCATCGCAGGCAATAACTTCTTCTAACTTTGCAATTTGATTCTTAAGCACAGAGTTAGAATTAACTAAAGCATGGTTATCATTTTTCAAATCAGATATGATTTTCTCATGTTCAGAAGGAGTTTTAGAAACAGCAGATAAGTTCTTTTTCAGCTTCTTATGCTTAGACAACAAGGAGTTATACTTATCCATGATATCAGACAAGGCATGTTTCAGTTCAGAGGTAGAGAAGGAAGCAAATACCTCATTTTCATCGTCAGAGTCTGGATCTCCTTCTGATTCTGAGTCAGAGTCAACAGCTTCCTTTGACTCTGTTCCTTTGTCTTTGACAATAGCCATGAGTCCTTGGACTTCACCATCAGAGTCAACATCCTCTGACTCTGATTCATCGAATGTCACCATCAGACTCTTCTTGGTCTTGAAGTGCTTCTTTGGCTTCTTGTCCTTCTTCAATTTGGACAGTCACGTTTGTAGTGCCCTGATTCTTTGCACTCAAAGCAAGTGACTTCCTTGATTGATGACTTCTTCTGACCTGAGGATTCAGACTTTCCTCCTTGCCTTTCCAGAGCCTTTTGAACTTGCTCTGCCTGTGCTTCCAGATGCGGTTGAGTCTCTTGGAGATCAGAGTCAGCTCATCTTCATCAGAATCTTCTGATGCTTCTTCAGATTCTTCTTCTTCAGCTTGAAAAGCCTTTGACTTCTCAACCTTAGCCTTTTCAGATTTGGATTTCAAGGCTATGGACTTTTTCCTCAGATCTTGCATCTCTGAGCGCTTTCAGCTCATGGCATTTCAAAATGCTGATGAGTTCTTCTAAACTCATATTCTCAACATCTCTCGTGAGCTCTATTGAAGTCACCAAAGGCATCCAACTTTCAGGAAGACACCTGATGACCCTTATGACATGATCTTTTGTTGTGTAGCTCTTGTTGAGAGGACGTATGCCAGCTACAAGCAGTTGAAATCTGGAGAACATTTCTTCAATGGACTCAATTTGGCTCCATGATGAAGGATTCATACTTTTGGATCAAAGACAATGCCTTTGATTCTTTGACTTTCTTGTTCCTTCATGAGACATCTTCAGAGAATCAAAAATACCTTTAGCAAACTCACGATCTGTAATCTTCTGGTACTCCTCATAGGAGATAGCACTTAGAAGAATTGCTCTTGCCTTGTGATGTTGTGAGTACAGCTTCTTTTGATCTGCAGTCATCTCTGACCTTGGGATCTTCTTGCCATCTGCATCACTGGACGCTCGTAGCCATCCACAATAATATCCAGAGATCTGCATCGAAACCCAGAAAGAAACTTTCCAGTCTATCTTTCCAATATTCGAACCTTTTGACCGTCGAACATAGGAGGCTTTGCGTTGTAACCATCTCTTTGAGTTTCACTGGTGGTGGCAGCCATGTTTTTCACCGGCCCGGATCACTGAACACTGTTAGGTGTGGTAATCAGAACTTGCGCTCTGATACCAATTGAAGGTATGAAAAACGGTAGAAAGGGGGGGGTTTGAATAACGTTTTCAGTACAAACTACCACCTTAAAGATTTTAACAAATCTTTTCGAGAACTAAGTGCAAAAGATAGAGATAGAAAAGCACACAAGGATTTTATCCTGGTTCACTTGATAAATCACTCAAGCTACTCCAGTCCACCCGTTAAGGTGATTTCTTCCTTCTTAGAATGAAGGCAATCCACTAATCAGGTAAGAGTTACAACTGCACTTGAAACCTACAAGTGACTAACAATTACACTGACTTAGCTCACACTAAGATTCACTCTCTTAGTCTTCTCTAGGATCCGATCAACCTTGATCTCCTAAAGGAAAATCAAACAACTGTTTGAGGTTGGTGTTTACAAGGGTTTGCTTCTGAATAAGCTGAGTGTAAACTAAATAAATTACAAGATGAAAGAAAGCTTAGAATATTTTGAATGTCTTGCGCGTGTGTTGCTTCTTAGTTTCTTAGCCGCTTCTTTCAATCTTCAGCCTCTATATATACTCCAAGGATTAGGGTT